>NC_084569.2:40959958-41062458 GCF_033978685.3 Nerophis lumbriciformis | reverse complement strand
ATCTTCTCCACTATATTTACTTCATATACAATCTTCTCCACTATAATATTTACTTCATATACAATCTTCTCCACTATAATATTTACTTCATATACAATCTTCTCCACTATAATATTTACTTCATATACAATCTTCTCCACTATAATATTTACTTCATATACAATCTTCTACACTATAATATTTACTTCATATACAATCTTCTACACTATAATATTTACTTCATATACAATCTTCTCCACTATAATATTTACTTCATATACAATCTTCTACACTATAATATTTACTTCATATACAATCTTCTACACTATAATATTTACTTCATATACAATCTTCTACACTATAATATTTACTTCATATGCAATATTCTACACTATAATATTTACTTCATATGCAATATTCTACACTATAATATTTACTTCATATACAATCTTCTCCACTATAATATTTACTTCATATACAATCTTCTACACTATAATATTTACTTCATATACAATCTTCTACACTATAATATTTACTTCATATACAATCTTCTCCACTATAATATTTACTTCATACACAATATTATACACTATATTTACTTCATATACAATCTTCTACACTATATTTACTTCATATGCAATATTCTACACTATATTTACTTCATATACAATCTTCTACATTATAAATAAAGTTGATTTGATTTGATTTGATATTTACGTCATATACAATCTTCTAAACTATAATATTTACGTCATATACAATCTTCTAAACTATAATATTTACGTCATATACAATCTTCTCCACTATAATATTTACTTCATATGCAATATTATACACTATAATATGTACTTCATATACAATCTTCTACACTATATTTACTTCATATGCAATATTCTACACTATATTTACTTCATATGCAATATTATACACTATAATATTTACTTCATATGCAATATTCTACACTATATTTACGTCATATACAATCTTCTCCACTATAATATTTACTTCATATACAATCTTCTCCACTATAATATTTACTTCATATACAATCTTCTCCACTATAATATTTACTTCATATACAATCTTCTCCACTATAATATTTACTTCATATGCAATATTCTACACTATATTTACTTCATATACAATCTTCTACACTATAATATTTACTTCATATACAATCTTCTACACTATAATATTTACTTCATATGCAATATTCTACACTATAATATTTACTTCATATACAATCTTCTACACTATAATATTTACTTCATATACAATCTTCTCCACTATAATATTTACTTCATATACAATCTTCTACACTATATTTACTTCATATACAATCTTCTCCACTATAATATTTACTTCATATGCAATATTCTAAACTATAATATTTACTTCATATACAATCTTCTCCACTATAATATTTACTTCATATACAATCTTCTACATTATATTTACTTCATATACAATATTCTAAACTATAATATTTACTTCATATACAATCTTCTCCACTATAATATTTACTTCATATACAATCTTCTCCACTATAATATTTACTTCATATACAATCTTCTACATTATATTTACTTCATATACAATCTTCTCCACTATAATATTTACTTCATATACAATCTTCTCCACTATAATATTTACTTCATATACAATCTTCTCCACTATATTTACTTCATATACAATCTTCTACATTATATTTACTTCATATACAATCTTCTCCACTATAATATTTACTTCATATACAATTTTCTACACTATAATATTTACTTCATATACAATCTTCTCCACTATAATATTTACTTCATATACAATCTTCTCCACTATAATATTTACTTCATATACAATCTTCTCCACTATATTTACTTCATATACAATCTTCTACATTATATTTACTTCATATACAATCTTCTCCACTATAATATTTACTTCATATACAATTTTCTACACTATAATATTTACTTCATATACAATCTTCTCCACTATAATATTTACTTCATATACAATCTTCTCCACTATAATATTTACTTCATATACAATCTTCTAAACTATAATATTTACTTCATATACAATCTTCTCCACTATAATATTTACTTCATATACAATCTTCTACATTATATTTACTTCATATACAATCTTCTCCACTATAATATTTACTTCATATACAATTTTCTACACTATAATATTTACTTCATATACAATCTTCTCCACTATAATATTTACTTCATATACAATCTTCTCCACTATAATATTTACTTCATATACAATCTTCTAAACTATAATATTTACTTCATATACAATCTTCTCCACTATAATATTTACTTCATATACAATCTTCTACATTATATTTACTTCATATACAATCTTCTCCACTATAATATTTACTTCATATACAATCTTCTCCACTATAATATTTACTTCATATACAATCTTCTCCACTATAATATTTACTTCATATACAATCTTCTCCACTATATTTACTTCATATACAATCTTCTACATTATATTTACTTCATATACAATCTTCTCCACTATAATATTTACTTCATATACAATTTTCTACACTATAATATTTACTTCATATACAATCTTCTCCACTATAATATTTACTTCATATACAATCTTCTACACTATATTTACTTCATATACAATCTTCTCCACTATAATATTTACTTCATATGCAATATTCTAAACTATAATATTTACTTCATATACAATCTTCTCCACTATAATATTTACTTCATATACAATCTTCTACATTATATTTACTTCATATACAATATTCTAAACTATAATATTTACTTCATATACAATCTTCTCCACTATAATATTTACTTCATATACAATCTTCTACACTATAATATTTACTTCATATGCAATCTTCTACACTATAATATTTACTTCATATACAATCTTCTACACTATAATATTTACTTCATATGCAATATTCTACACTATAATATTTACTTCATATACAATCTTCTCCACTATAATATTTACTTCATATACAATCTTCTACACTATAATATTTACTTCATATACAATCTTCTACACTATAATATTTACTTCATATACAATCTTCTCCACTATAATATTTACTTCATACACAATATTATACACTATATTTACTTCATATACAATCTTCTACACTATATTTACTTCATATGCAATATTCTACACTATATTTACTTCATATACAATCTTCTACATTATAAATAAAGTTGATTTGATTTGATTTGATATTTACGTCATATACAATCTTCTAAACTATAATATTTACGTCATATACAATCTTCTAAACTATAATATTTACGTCATATACAATCTTCTCCACTATAATATTTACTTCATATGCAATATTATACACTATAATATGTACTTCATATACAATCTTCTACACTATATTTACTTCATATGCAATATTCTACACTATATTTACTTCATATGCAATATTATACACTATAATATTACTTCATATGCAATATTCTACACTATATTTACGTCATATACAATCTTCTCCACTATAATATTTACTTCATATACAATCTTCTACACTATAATATTTACTTCATATACAATCTTCTCCACTATAATATTTACTTCATATACAATCTTCTCCACTATAATATTTACTTCATATGCAATATTCTACACTATAATATTTACTTCATATACAATCTTCTACACTATAATATTTACTTCATATACAATCTTCTACACTATAATATTTACTTCATATACAATCTTCTACACTATATTTACTTCATATACAATCTTCTCCACTATAATATTTACTTCATATGCAATATTCTAAACTATAATATTTACTTCATATACAATCTTCTCCACTATAATATTTACTTCATATACAATCTTCTACATTATATTTACTTCATATACAATATTCTAAACTATAATATTTACTTCATATACAATCTTCTCCACTATAATATTTACTTCATATACAATCTTCTCCACTATAATATTTACTTCATATACAATCTTCTCCACTATAATATTTACTTCATATACAATCTTCTCCACTATAATATTTACTTCATATACAATCTTCTCCACTATAATATTTACTTCATATACAATCTTCTACATTATATTTACTTCATATACAATCTTCTCCACTATAATATTTACTTCATATACAATCTTCTCCACTATAATATTTACTTCATATACAATCTTCTCCACTATAATATTTACTTCATATACAATCTTCTCCACTATATTTACTTCATATACAATCTTCTACATTATATTTACTTCATATACAATCTTCTCCACTATAATATTTACTTCATATACAATTTTCTACACTATAATATTTACTTCATATACAATCTTCTCCACTATAATATTTACTTCATATACAATTTTCTACACTATAATATTTACTTCATATACAATCTTCTCCACTATATTTACTTCATATGCAATATTCTACACTATAATATTTACTTCATATACAATCTTCTCCACTATATTTACTTCATATGCAATATTCTACACTATATTTACTTCATATGCAATATTCTACACTATAATATTTACTTCATATACAATCTTCTACACTATAATATTTACTTCATATACAATCTTCTACACTATAATATTTACTTCATATACAATCTTCTCCACTATAATATTTACTTCATATACAATCTTCTCCACTATAATATTTACTTCATATACAATTTTCTACACTATATTTACTTCATATACAATCTTCTAAACTACAATATTTACTTCATATACAATCTTCTACACAATAATATTTACTTCATATACAATCTTCTCCACTATAATATTTACTTCATATACAATCTTCTACACTATAATATTTACTTCATATACAATCTTCTCCACTATAATATTTACTTCATATGCAATATTCTAAACTATAATATTTACTTCATATACAATCTTCTAAACTATAATATTTACTTCATATACAATCTTCTCCACTATAATATTTACTTCATATGCAATATTCTAAACTATAATATTTACTTCATATGCAATATTCTAAACTATAATATTTACTTCATATGCAATATTCTACACTATAATATTTACTTCATATACAATTTTCTACACTATAATATTTACTTCATATACAATCTTCTCCACTATAATATTTACTTCATATGCAATATTCTACACTATAATATTTACTTCATATACAATCTTCTACACTATATTTACTTCATATACAATCTTCTCCACTATAATATTTACTTCATATACAATCTTCTACACTATAATATTTACTTCATATACAATCTTCTCTACTGCTGGCAAATCCTCCAATCGTCTTAAAAGTACAAAAAAAAAGAGCTTTTACGGCTGACGTGCGATGACGACATATTCTATCATGACATTGTGAGGATTAGTCATCCTTTCATCTACTTGTCACACTCCTGCTAGATTTGTCCCCCTTTTTATCCTTCCAGGCCGCGACTATCACATCCAAAGCCTGCCAAAAAGACTCTTATACTGAAAGAATATGTCCTGTTGGAGAAATCCAGTACGAAGCTAAGATGTACGGAGCATTGTGTGAACGCATCAATGGAAGCTATATTTAGTCAGAATGAATAGGAAGAGGTCAGAAGGAGCGACTTTAAGAACATTTTCCACACAAGTCATTGTGCACGTTTAAAGTGACGGTGTCCCTCAGGGCTCAATGACCAGTCCTGCATGTTTATGATGAAAAGACAAATTGCCAGTGAGATTTGATGTCGGAAAAAAATGGACATTGTAGAAAAAGTTGTTGTGGCACCGGAGCAAGTTTTGAAAACAAATAAATACAATCACTGAAAAAATAAAATATTTTTGATGTATAGTTTTTTGAATCATGACATGTTTTCTTTGCCATTATTCCTCTTTTTATCTGCACTTTTATTTTTGTGTCTTTCAAAGGTTTTTATGTTCAACTTTTTTTATTATAGGTTCGCTTCTTTTTTTTAACAGTTTCAAAACTAGTGGCAGTGTTTTAGCACGGAGGGGAAGAAACCTGTGAAAGGAACACGTTCACCTGTGGAAGGAACACGTTCACCTGTGGAAGGAACACATTCACCTGTAGAAGGAACACGTTCACCTGTAGAAGGAACACGTTCACCTGTGGAAGGAACACGTTCACCTGTGGAAGGAACACGTTCACCTGTGGAAGGAACACGTTCACCTGTGGAAGGAACACGTTCACCTGTGGAAGGAACACATTCACCTGGGTAACTTTGTTTCTCTCCTTGGATTTGTACCTGGAAGGAGTTTTACTCGGGTCAAAAAGAAACATAGAAGACCAATCCCGCTTAGTGTCTTTAACAAGTTGAAGTTATGGGATGTCTTTATTTGAAACCCCATCCACAGATTTCCTCCCCTCAGCGCTGTCACTATTTTGAAACCGGGAAAAAAAAGAAGCGAAACCATAAAAAAAAAAGAATAAAAAGTTGAACGGTTAAAATAAAGTAGCGACACCGAAAAAAAAAAGGATTCGAAACTGGAAATAAAATAAATTAAACCGTAAAAACAAATAAAACCAAAAAAAAAACAGAAAAAAATTGAAATAAAAAAAATTTAACAGGAAAAAAAAAGAAACCGCAAAAAAAAAGAAGCAAAACCACAAAAAAAGAAGCGAAACCAGAAAAAAAGAAGTGAAACCGCTAAAATAAAATAGCGGAACCAAAAAAAGAAAAGAAACAAAGCCGGAAATAAAAGAAATGAAACAGTAAAAAAAAAGAAGAAAAAAAAGAAACCGATTAAAAAGAAAGAAGGGAAACCAAATAAAAAGAAGCGAAACCAGAAAAAGTGGAAGCATTAAAATAAAGTAGCAAAACTGTAAAAAAAAAGAAAAAAGTACCGAAACTGAAAATAAAAGAAATGAAAGCGTAAAAATAAATAAATAAATAAACGAAACAGGAAATAAAAGAAATGAAATCGATAATAAACAGGGAAAAAAGAAAAGGAATCGTAAAAAAAAAATGAAGCGAAACCAAAAAAAAGAAAGAAGCGAAATCGGAAATAGAAGTGGAGCAGTTAAAATAAACGAACATAACCGGAAATAAAAGAAATTAAACCATTAAAAAAAAAATACTGAAAAAAAAAAAAAAACGGGAATTAAAGAAATGAAACCGATAAACTGAAAAAAAAAGAAGAAAACGTAAAAAAAACTTCGAAGCGAAACCAGAAGAAAATTGTGAAACTATTAAAATAAAATAGCGAAAGCGAAAAAGAAAGAATGAACAGAAACCTGAAATAAAAGAACTGAAACTGAATAAAAAAGAAAAAAAAGACACAAAGCTGGAAATAAAATATATGAAACCAGAAAAAAAGAAAAGAAACCCTCAAAAAAAAAAGAAGCGAAAAAAAGAAAAAAAAGAAGTAAAACCAGAAAAGAAAGAAGTGAAAGCGTTAAAATAAAATAGCGAAAACGAGAAAAAGGGGCTTGAGTTTTGACACCTGTGTTTTACAAGGTTGAATATTGTAATCTACTTCCTGTACTGCAGGCTGTCAAACTGCTTTTCATTGAGGGCCACATTGCAGTGATGGTTGCCCTCAGAGGGCCAAGTTTAACAATGAGTAATATATATATATATATATAATACATTAACAATATATTTTTTTTACATAAGCTGCAAAAAAAGATATAAATTTTACTCTCAAAACTCAGTCAGCAGAATTGTAGAGTAAAAGCAGTTTTTTACAGCATATACAAAAATGAAATAAATGGAATGGCGAAACAATACCAAAATTTTTAGCGGTAAAATTCAAACAACAGTACCAAAGTTGATTTTTTTTTACCGTAAAACCTTGTTTTAATGTTTTTGTTTGTTAGTTTTTTAATGTTTTAGTGTGTTACTGTATATGGGGAAAAAAAAAAAAAAAAAAAAAAGAGTACCAAAGTAGATTTTACGGTAAAAAACTCAGTCGGCGGAATTTAACCGTAAAAAACAATTGTCAATTTTACTTCTACAATTTGATTGATAATTTGTTTTAAAATCACAAGTCAAGCAGATAATTAAGTAGAGTATTTTTATTTTAACAGAAAATATTTTTTGGATGCATGATGTAATATTTTGATTTTGACATTGTATTTTAAAAGATATGCAATTGCATGCAGTACATCAATTTTAATGTCATAAGGGAAATAACAAATATATTTAGTAAGAAAAGATGAAGTATTTTATTAACGCTGTTTATTTCCAGGCTTTCGCGGGACCACATAAAATAATGTGGCGGGCCAGATTTGGCCCCCGGTCCTTGAGTTTGACACCTGTGCTGTAATGCGTTTTGATTTCTAACTTGTACATTCCTGGAGTGTTACAGTACTTATACATTCACAACATCTTTGAGAGTAAATCACTTATTTTGCAACATATATCTCTGCGGCTTACAGTCCGGTGCGGCTAAAATATGGAAGAAAACTTATTTTGGAACACTTGTGATTAAGGTCTATATAAATACATTTTGATATTTAAAACTTCTAGTGCATAGGTGTCAAACTCAAGGCCCGGGGGCCAGATGTGGCCCGCCACTTCATTTTATTTGGCCCTGGAAAGCCAGGAAATAATATGTATCAATAAAGTCCTGTAACTTTTCTTACTAAATGCATTCTTTCTTTCTATTTTGGGAGAAATCGAATATATGTACTCGCAATTTACATGAACTTAAATATTGTCTAATTATGCAAAAATATATAATCAAACATTCAAAGCATTTTTTAAATAGAAATAAATACTAATAATAATGATTTCAAAGCAAGTTATCCATCAAATTGTGTAATGTAAAAGTAGCAATTGATTTCATGGTCAAATTGTGAAATTTAGACACCGTCACTATTTTGAAACCGGAAAAAAAGAAGCGAAACCATAAAAAAACGTTAAAATTAAGTAGCGAAACCGAATTAAAAAAAAAGAACCGAAACTGGAAATAAAAGAAATGACACTGTAAAAAAAGAAAAAAGAAATGAAACCGTAAAAAAAAGAAAAGAAACCAGAAGAAAAAAAAAGAAGCGAAAACAGAAAAAGAAGAAGTGGAACCGTTAAAATAAAGTAGCAAAACCGTACAAAAAAAGAACCGAAACCGGAAATAAATAAAAGAAACCGTAAAAATGTAAATTTAAAAAAAGAAACGATACCGTAAAAAAAACAAAAAGGAAAAAAAAAGAAAATAAACAAAACTGTAAATGAAATAAATTAAACCGTAAGAAAACAGAAAAAAAATTATAAATCGTAAGACAAAAAAAATCTAAATAAAGAATTACGAATGAAAAAAAAAAATACATATACTTTTTTTTACTGTAATAAACTGTGGTGCTGTTTTGGCATTTACAGTAATACACCCAAAAATCTACACTTGATTTGCGGTAAAAAAAAAAACCCAACAACTAGCAGCTCAGGTGTCAACATTTTACTGTAAAATTGTATTTTTTTTTTAAATTTACAGTAAAAAAACAAAAAATTTTACAGTAAAATTCTGGCAATGCAGCTGCCTTTTTTTTTTTTAACCATAAAAACAGCAGTACTGTTTTTCCATTTACAGTAATATACACTACATTGTGTGGTGACATTATTGCAACTTACCATATTTTTTTACATTTTAGTTTAAAAAAAATCTAATAAAATGAATAAATAGCGTAATAATAGTATTCACTGTTAGAAGCGGCCCTCTGGGGCCAAACATAACTGGGACGTGGCCCTCAGTGGAAACCACATTGACGCCGCTGGTCTAGTGGGTGTGGCTTACATATCGGCACATTCGCTTCAGTATCGTTTGACCCATCAGTTGTAATCAGCTTCCAGCACAAAGAGGACACAAATCCCCATCTTTTTTTTTAATAATTGCATTTTATTAATTGAAAACAAGAACCAAAAAAAAAAAAAAAAAAAATATGCAAAAAAAAAAAAAAAAAAAAAAAAGCAAAACCAAAACAGTATCATTAGGTAAGACGAGGCGAGAGACACTTAAATAAGAAGAGTTCCATGTAGGCGAGGACTAAGGTGAAGGCGAGGTGACGATTATTATGTACACCATTTCTCACTGCTGGGCGGGGGGACACGGAGACACCAGAGAGAAAGGCACTATCCAGAGAGAGCAAGAAACAATGGCGATCGAAATCTTTGACCAACAAAATAAAAAAGTGCTTCACACCACATTTGACAAAATGGGAACCACAAACAGACAATCTCTCAGTTGTTGGAAGTGTTGACACGTGATGATGCAATCTCAGGACATTACAGCGTGGATTGACAATCCCTCACCTCGGCTACATTCCGCCGCCCTGTTCAACATGGCCGCCATTAAACGCGTACAGCCTTTTTTTTGTTTTTTTTTTTGGACAAGATGGCCGACCCCTGACAGCTGCTTCCTGGCAGGTTTGCATTCTTCTCCGCTTTCCGTTTGGAAAAAGCGTAGCTATGAGATCTGCCAGGTGGAAAGTTGAAGGACAAGGTTAGAGTGTAAGAAAAGGATGCAACATAATTTACAAAAGAAATAATACGATGTGTGAGGAAGGAAACAAACATAGAAATATATAATATCTTTTCTTCAAAAATGGATTCTCTCTATACTTGATTTCTTTGTACAGCCAATCACGTGGAAGCTTGCTGCGGCGTCACCTCCCCTTCTTTTTGGACATTTTCTCGGTTTTAAAAGCGCTTCTTTTTGATGCTTTTCTTTTTTCATTAAAACAACATGCGGCAAAAAAGGCGAACGGAAAGACGAGACAAGAATGTTAAGAAGTAGGCAGAAGTTGCTGTGGATCACTTTCACACTTTTCCCCTCCTAGGCAGTTCCCATCCTCACGACTGCACTTCTGTCCTCTTTCACTTTCACTTTCTTCCCGTCTGAGCCAGAGGAGGAGGGCTGGGTTGGGGGGAGGGGCTGATGAGACCTAGAATGAGGGTGATGGCGGTGGTTGTTTCACATGTTCCGGTTGACGGGCGTGACGTAGTTGCGGGGGAACATCCCCGTCTGGCCGTGGCAGCCTCCTTTCCACCAGTTGAGGTCGGAGTTGTCCAGCACTTGGATGAAGTCGCCGCGGCGGAAACCCAACTCTCCTTCCTCCTGCGGGTCGAAGTCGAAGAGCGCCTGCACGTATGTGGGATGCTGCGGGAGGGAACCCAGGAAGCAGAGAGGTTAGCCGGGGTAAAAACAAAGAAAAAGTAAAGAGCAAGCAGGCAAAGCGACATGAAGGAAAACAAACTTGACATTCTTCATCACGCCAACCTAAACTAGTCACAGGGTCAATATTACCGTATTTTCCGCACAAATTTACTCAAAAGCTGACAGTGCGGCTTTTAACCCGGTGCGCTTTATATATGGATTAATATTACGATTCATTTTCATAAAGTTTCGATCTCGCAACTTCAGTAAACAGCTGCCATCTTTTTTCCCGGTAGAACAGGAAGCGCTTCTTCTTCTACGCAAGCAACCGCCAAGGTAAGCACCCGCCCCCATAGAACAGGAAGCGCTTCTTCTTCTACTGTAAGCAACCACCCGCCCGCGTAGAAGAAGAAAAAGCGCGCGGATATCACCGTACGTTTCATTTCCTTTGTGTGTTTACATCTGTAAAGACCACAAAATGGCTCCTACAAAGCGACAGGGATCCGGTTCATGAAAAGACGCAATCTCTCCATCCGCACACGGATTACTATTTCACAGCAACTGATATTCCTGTGAACCGCACTGTGGATACAACGGGAGCACGTACGGTGAATATTCGCACCACAGGGAATGAGAAGTCATCCTTCACTGTGGTTCTAGCTTGCCATGCTAATGGCCAGAAACTTCCACCCATGGTGATATTCAAAAGGAAGACCTTGCCAAAAGTAGACCTTTCCAGCCGGCGTCATCATAAAAGCTAACTCGAAGGGATGGATGAAGAAAAGATGAGCGAGTGGTTAAGGTAAGTTTAAGTTTACGCGAAGAGGTCGGGTGGCTTTTTTCACGCAGCTCTGTCCATGTTGATATACGTATGTTTGTGATTGCACATTTGCGTACATTTTGGGAGTGAACAGAGTTGTTAGAACGCTGGTTTTTAACATATTATTAAAGTTTGACTGACCTATCTGACTGTTTTTTTGACATTCCTTTAGCGCAGTTAGATGCGGCTTACAACACGGGGCGGCTTATAGGTGGACAAAGTTTTGAAATATGCCGTTCATTGAAGGCGCGGCTTTTAACCCAGGGCGCCTTATGGTGCGGAAAATACGGTAATACAAAGCCCAACAGCAGTGAAGTTGTCAGGTTGTGTAAATGGTAAATAAAAAGAGAATACAACAAATCCTTTTCAACTTATATTCAATTGAATAGACTGCAAAGACAAGATATTTCATGTTCACACTGAGAAACTTTGTTACTTTTTGCAAATATTAGCTCATTTGATATTTGATGCCTGCAACATGTTTCAAAAAAGCTAACACAAGTGGCAAAAAAGAGTGATAAAGTTGAGGAATGCTCATCAAAGACATATTTGGAACATCCCACAGGTGAACAGGCTAATTGGGAACAGGTGGGCACCATGATTGGGTGTAAAAGCAGCTTCCATGAAATGCTCAGTCTTTCACAAACAAGGACGGGGCGAGGGTCACCACTTTGTCAACAAATGCCTGAGCAAATTGTTTAAGAACAACATTTCTCAACAAGGAATTTAGGGATTTCACCATCTACGCTCTGTAATATCATCAAAAGGTTCCGAGAATCTGGAGAAATCACTGCACGTAAGCCATCTGCATCAAAAAGTGACATCGGTGTGTAAAGGATATCACCACATGGGCTCAGGAAGACTTCGGAAAACCACTGTCAGTAACTACCGTTGGTCGCTACATCTGTAAGTGCAAGTTAAAACTCTACTATGCAAAGCCAAAGCCATTTATCAACAACACCCAGAAATGCTTCGCTGGGCCCCCGAGTTCATCTAAGATGGACTGATGCAAAGTGGAAAAATGTTCTGTGGTCTGACGAGTCCACATTTCAAATTGTTTTTGGAAACTGTGGACGTGGTGTCCTCCAGACCAAAGAGTAAAAGAACCATCCGGACTGTTCTAGGGTGAAAGTGTAAAAGTCAGCATGTGTGATGGTATGGGGGTGTATTAGTGGCCAAGACATGGGTAACTTACACATCTGTGAAGGCACCATTAATGCTGAAAGGTACATACAGCTTTTGGAGCAACATATGTTGTTATCATGGACGCCCCTGCTTATTTCAGCAAGACAATGCCAAGCCAGGTGTTACAACAGCGTGGCTTCATAGTAAAAGAGTGCGGGTACTAGACTGGCCTGCCTGTAGTCCAGACATTGAAAATGTGTGAAGGCTAAAATATGAGAAGGGAGACTGTTGAACAACTTAAGCTGTACATCAAGCAAGAATGGGAAAGAATTCCACTTCAAAAATGTGTCTCCTCAGTTCCCAAACCTTTACTGAGTCTTGTTAAAAGGAAAGGCCATGTAACACACTGGTTAAAATGCCTTTTTTGCAATGTGTTGCTGCCATTAAATTCCAAGTTCATGATTATTTGTTTCTCAGTGTGAACATGAAATATCTTGTCTTTGCAGTCTATTCAATTGAATATAAGTTGAAAAGGTTTTGTTGTATTCTCTTTTTATTTACCATTTACACAACCTGACAACTTCACTGCTTTTGTACAACATTAAAGGGAAACTGCACATTTTGGGGAAAGTTTTCCTTTTTTTATGCATTCTAACTAGTAAAGTAGGGCAAATCCCAGGTGGCTAACAATGTACCCTACAGCGCCCATAAAGCCCTCAGAAAACATTACTCCATGAATGTTAGTCATATTGTTGCTACACAAACTAGAGAGAGCTAACTAGTTTATGTTGCTACATTGTTGACATACTGAGCTGCTGCAAGTCCATTCTAGAGTACAGATCATGCATCTCACCTGGATAGTAGAAGGTTGTGGATGTAAATGGAGAAGTCGGTCAACTTTGACATCCAACTCGGACACGGAGATGGCGAGAAAGACTCAAAAAGACACTTTTTTTAACCTACGTGAGGATGAATAATAATTCTTCAGCTAAACTGGGAAATACAGTGCATCCAGAAAGTATTCACACTGCTTCATTTTTCCCCACATTTTGTTTTTAAAGCTTTATTCCGAAATGGGAAAAAAATATTTTTAATCCTCAAAATTCTACACACAATACCCCATAATGACAATGTAAAACATTTATTTTTGCAAATTCATTAGAAAATAAAAAACTACAAATATCACATGTACATAAGTATTTAGCCTTTGTTGATGCACCTTTGGCAGCAATTCCAGTCTCAAGTCTTTTTGAATGCGATGCCACAACCTTGGCACACCTATCTTTGGGCTCTTTCTCTCATTCCTCTTTGCAGCACCTCTCAAGCTCCATCAGGTTGGAGGGGAAGGGTTGGTTTTCATCCAGGATGTCTCTGTACATTGCTGTAAGGCTGAAACGACGCGTCGACGTAGTCGACGTCATCGGTTACGTAAATACGTCGACGCCGTTTTTGTGCGTCGGCGCGTCGCATATTTACGTCACACTACTGTCATGGCGGAGCGCAAGGCAGACGATGCGAGCGAGGGGAAAAAAGCACGCCAAAAGTCGTCAAAAGTGTGGGAGTATTTCAATAAACGGCCTAATAATGTTGTTGTATGCACACTGTGTCGAGCGGAAATGGCCTATCATAGCAGCACAACGGCTATGAACGAACATTTGAAAAGAAAACCCCCGACAGCGTTCTTGCCATCACCATCAACAAGTCAATCGTCCGCGTGCGTATACGTTGTCATTATTACACAAAAACATGAATGTGTCATTTGTATCTGCGTTGTAAATTCATAAACTAAAGCACCGTTTGCTCTGAGAGGCGCGTTTGGCGTGCCTGTTCAGTGTTTACAAAGACGCGCTCCTCTTTAACGCTGTGGAGAGGCGGCGGCGGCGAGCGAGCGGCGAGGCGGGGCGCGCAGGGAGCGACGCCGCAAGAGACAGGGGACGACGAGCGAGCGAGGAAGAGGAGCTGAAAAGCGAGGAAAGAAAGAGAAAAGAGTTGGAAGAGAAAAGACTTTGTGTAAAATTAAAAGATTGTAAACCTGGCAAAGCCGTCTGGCGTTCAGTCTGTCGGTCCTGAAAGAACCCCACGGCACAAGACGTGTCACAAACGCTAACGTTAATTAGTTGTGCAAATACCTTTTACAACATTAACAGTTACATATACTATGTACAAACCAACAATTAACTTTCACTTTAATCATACTATCATTGTTGTGTTATTAAGCAAAATAAGCAATACTTTTACTTTTGTTGAAATGTTTACACTGTACACTTTTTTGTATTGGATGTTTAGCTTTATTTTTGCACATTTTAGCAAATAAGCAATACTTTTACTTTTGTTGAAATGTTTACACTTGTTACAGAATATTTCCGTTTTGCACTTTTTTGTATTGGATGTTTATCTTTATTTTTGCACATTTTAAAGCAAAATAAGCAATACTTTTACTTTTTAAATGCTTATACTATTCCAGAATATTAAGATTTGCACTGGATGTTTACTTTTATATTTGCACATTAAAAAGCAAATAAGCTACTTTTAATTTTGTTAAATGTTAAAAGTTTTAAATGTTTACATTGTTACAGAATATTTTGTCATGTTGTTGTCAATGTTGACTGAGTGGCCATACTTTTTTTTTTGTAAATAAAAGCCATGCCTTTTGAAAAAACTGGCCTACTTTTTTTTTTTCCCTCTTCATTTTAAATAAAAAAAATAATCGGTAAAAGGAAAAATAATCTATAGATTAATCGAAAAAATAATCTATAGATTAACCGATTAATCGAAAAATAATCTATAGATTAATCGATAGAAAAATAATCGTTAGCTGCAGCCCTACATTGCTGCATTCATCTTAGTCTAGTCAGGGAGGGGGACCAAGACCATGGTCACTGTCAGAGCTACAGTATTCCTCTGTGGAGAGGAGAACCTTCCAGAAGGACAACCATCTCCGCAGCAATCCACCAATCAGGTCAGTATTGTATAGTGGCCTAGCAACAGAAGCCATTTCTTTGTAAAAAGTTTGCCAAAATGCACCTGGAAAAACTCTCAAGACTATAAGGAACAACATTCTCTGGTGTGATGACACAAAGATTGAAGTCCTTGGCGTGATGTTTGGAGGAAAGCAGGCCAATACCATCCCTGCACTGAAGCATACCTGCCAACTTTTGAAATCAGAAAAACCTAGTAGCCAGGGTCCAGGGGCCGCAGGCCCCGGTAGGTCCAGGACAAAGTCCTGGTGGAGGGTTCAGGGCTTCGCCCCCCGACGCAAAATGATTATTAGCATTCAGACAGGTTAAAATGTTGCTAAAACCATCACTTTTCTATCAGTCACAGTGACTTTTCAAAACAAAAATATTACAGCAAAAATCATATGGGTTGATTGACATGTTTATTCTGTAAGCTAACTTCAATAGTTTGAAATTATTTTGACAGTTAATGCCAGTTATCCTGTCAACCTTTCACAAGACTTCAATTTGTTCATTGAAAGTATAAACAGTATAAACACTTTTTACAGTAAACAAATGGTAAAACAGTACTAAACAATTCCATAAAAAAAAAAATTGGTGTCATTATTAACTTTCTGTCCAAGCTTGTATAATCTACTGCCTTGTTCAATTGTAAAAAATATTCTGTGCCTAAAATTCACATTTCTATCACAATTATCATACTGTAAACATGGTAAGCTAACTTCATTCAAATTAATAGTCCTGTCAATAGCATGGAATTACAATTCAAATGTAGTTTTTTTGTAAGCCTTTCAAAAGAATTCAAAATATGAAAAATGAATGAAAATGAATTTAAGCCATCAGACACTTGAAAAGTGGCACATCACATCTCTAATGTAATCATTGGAACTTTTCAACAGAAATAGCACTGCAAAAATATTAAGGACATACTTCTGTATTTTGGTAGTTATACTGTCAACATTTAACAAGATTTCTTCAACTTGGACTTGAAAGCATAAATAGTATAAACACTTTTAACAGTATGTCGTGCTGTGAAATACAGCCGACAGGATTGCGCACCAAACACGAAGCAAGGCCAAAGCGCATATGCATGGTGCAGGAGAACAAAGGACTTCTTTCATTTAAGGTTTGTGATAAACCATCAAACTCATTCGTTAAAAGGACTCTATAGTAATATAAAGCGAATTTTTCTGGACATTATCATGCAAGAAAAGTTTATTTTTGGGACCGCGATCACCGCGTAATGATTTTTAAAGGTTGCATTACAAACATTTAACTGTCCCATGTGATCAGCCAGTGCGATTGGAAATCCATGCTCAATTATTGCCTCCGTAAATAAAACTTTAGCATTTATCACATCCAAAGAATCTGTTTGGGCGACGAAAAACGTTGAAAGTTTTCCACTTGTATCGCTAGCAACGGCATTAGACTTGTGTTTTTTTGTCCCAACGTGGTCTTTTACATCGCTAATTCCTCCGTGTCCGATCGAAAAATCTTGTCTGCACAAGGTGCAATTCGCGTAGTTTTCACCCTTTTTTTTTTTTAAATTAATGAAAAAACTTATTTTTTATCACTGCAACCGTAACCCGGAATAGGTTCATGAAAACCGTACGAATTACGGGAAAACCGGAGTAGTTGGCAGGTATGCCTCATGAAGCATGCTGGTGGCAGCATCATGCTGCGGGGATGGTTTTCACACTAGTCAGGATAGAGGGAAACTATGAATGCAGCAATGTATAGAGACATCCTGGATGAACACAAACGCTTTCGATCCAACCTGATGGAGCTTGAGAGGTGCTGCAAAGAGGAATGAGAGAAAGTGCCCAAAGATAGGTGTGGCATCGTATTCAAAAAGACTTGAGGCTGGAATTGCTGCCAAAGGTGCATCAAGAAAGTGTTGAGCAAAGGGTCTGAATACTTATGCACATGAGATTTGTTTTACTTTTTTATTTTTCATTAAGTTGCACTTTTTTTTTTGTTGAGAAAAACAAACTTTTTACTACCGGTATGTCATTTTGTGTTATTGTGTGAATGCTCCAAACATTCACACATGCTTTTCTACACCAACATTCATCTATTTATTCTTCTTCTTCTTCTCAAGTGCTCTACCTTCCACATTTTTCACCCGATTCAAAGCGTTCCAACTTCAAACTGTTCAGCCTATTCGGGAATCACAGGCTTTTCCTTGAAAAATTCCAAAAATCCCCAAATTTCCCAGAATTCCAGGACATTTTTCCCATTCAAAATGAATTGTCCATTTTTCAAACTTCCACCATTTCCACATTTTTCAACCGATTCAAACCATTCCACCTTCAACACATTCCACCATCCTGGAAATTCAAACTATCATTTTTCCAAGTTAAAAAAAAAATTCCAGGAATTCACAGAATTACCTCTTTTTCCAAACCCTTTTTTCTGTTGACTACTCCTTTCACATTTTTCAACCCACTTCAACCGTCAAAACATTCCTCTTAATCAGGAGAAAAAACAAAGTTGTTTTTTGAACTAGAAAAATTCCCGGTTTTCCCAAAACTCCTGGAATTCCTTAATACCATTTCTCAATTAAAAATGTTACTACTTCAACATTTCTCGACCTATTTGAAAAAAATCCAACACCAACCATTTCAACTCATTCAGAACATTCAATTCTTTTAACATTTTCCAAAAAATTCCCGCTTTTCCCGAAATTCCCATTGAAAAGAATGGGACATTTTTCAAAGTTCCACAATTCCCAGATTTTTCATACAATTCAAACCGTTCCAACTAAAAAATATTCCGCCTGTTGAGGAATTGTGTGCTCTCCTTCAACAATTTTAAAAAAATCCCGGATTTCCAAAAATTCCCAGTTTTCAGGGACATTTTCCACATTCAAAATGAATTGTCCATTTGTTAAACTTCCACAATTCCCACATTTTTCAACATATTGAAATAATTCCACCTTTAACACATTCCACCATCCTGGAAATTCAAACTATAATTTTTCCAAGTTAAAAAAAATTCCAGGAATTCACAGAATTACCTTTTTTCTGTTGACTACTCCTTCCACATTTTTCAACCCACTTCAACTGTCAAAACATTCCTCTTAATCAGGAGAAAAAACAAAGTTGTTTTTTGAACTAGAAAAATTCCCGGTTTTACCAAAACTCCTGGAATTCCTTAATACCATTTCTCAATTAAAAATGTTACTACTTCAACATTTCTCGACCTATTTGAAAAAAATCCAACACCAACCATTTCAACTCATTCAGAACATTCAAGTCTTTTAACATTTTCCAAAAAATTCCCGCTTTTCCCGAAATTCCCATTGAAAAGAATGGGACATTTTTTAAAGTTCCACAATTCCCACATTTTTCATACAATTCAAACCGTTCCAACTTAAAAATATTCCGCCTGTTGAGGAATTGTGTGCTCTCCAACAATTTAAAAAAAATCCCGGATTTCCAAGAATTCCCAGTTTTCAGGGACATTTTCCACATTCAAAATGAATTGTCCATTTTTTAAACTTCCACAATTTTCAACCGATTGAAATAATTCCACCTTCAACACATTCCACTCATCCAACTAACACTTTCCCAAGTTCCAAACCTAATTCCGTTTTTCATGGAAATTCTAACTCTTCAACATTCAAACTATTCTTACCAGGAAATGCTACATTCTGTCAGCATTTCAGTTCAACTTCAGCATTCACACGCAGTTAATTCAGGAATTGCCTCATCGAGTTGTATATGATTTTATTCCATTTTGGAATAAAGCTGTGACATAAAATGTGTAAAAAGTGAAGCGCTGCGAATACTTTCTGGATGCACTGTACAAACGTCTTACTAGCTGACATTGTACAGTAAGTGATTCAGCTGAATTTCCCCCAGGGATCAATAAAGTACTTTCTATTCTATTGTTGTATTATGTTCGTAGTTTGTATATATTGTTTGGCACTTAGCAATACTTCTACATGATGTTAGTGTTTCACTAGAACTGCATCCGTTTAGCACACTTCTTCTAAAACTTGTAGACCGTCCTCCTTATATTCAGGTTCAAAAACTGAAGTTTCTGGATCATCATTTGCCCCAAAGTGACCGTTGTTGTCTCTCATGAAGTCTGCCATGATTAGTAGTCTTCTTGTTGAAGGGAAAAGCAAACGTATGCTTCAAATGATCAAAATATGTGAATAGTACATGTTATTACATGTATACATACAGCATGTATATACATTGATGGAGGTTTTTGGACTATTTTAGAGCGCTTTATAGGCAAATGGAGCAACTCTTATTGGCTTCATTGTCAGCGGACTTTTGCTAATGTTCATTTATGAGTTACAAACATAAAAAAAGGAAAACATTTGTGTTAGAAAAGGATTGTGAATGAAAAAAGTTGCAGTTCCCCTTGAATATACTGCAATACCCTCCTAGGAATGTTCCACTCAGGGTTTTCTGCTGCCAATTACCATCATCCACCATTGATATCAGATGATACCGCTCACATGTACAACCTCGGGCAAAAATTCATCCCCAGGTTTGGAGGATGTTCGTTTAGTTGTTTCATTTTGTACAAAAAAAGCAGATGACATACGACATTCATTTAGAGGTCATTTAAAATAGCAACTTTCCGGCTTAAAAACACTAAAATAAATGTATACATTTAATTGGACCAAAACTGATACCACAGTATTTTTAGTCTGAATGGTGGTATACAGTATATACCAGAGGTGGGACCAAGTCATTGTTTTGCAAGTCACAAGTAAGTCTCAAGTCTTTGCCCTCAAGTCCGAGTCAAGTCCCGAGTCAAGACAGGCAAGCCCCGAGTCAAGTCCAAAGTCAAGACTGGAAAGTCTCAAGTCAAGTCCTAAGTCCTGCATTTTGAGTTTCGAGTCCTTTCAAGTCCTTTTAACGACAGACTAATATATTAACACAGCTTGTGTATGCTTTTCAAACGCTGTATTTATTTATTAAAACAAGTGCATTTTAAATTGCAGGAAAGAAAATTGTGCTGACATTGCACTTTATAATAGCACTATTAACCAGTCATTTTAAACATTAACTCATTCCTTTACAGAACAAACACATTGAAAAATAAAGTGCAAATGTACTTATTTGTACAAAAGTGTTAACATTGAAAAAACATGACATATACGTGAACATAACAAAATTTTTTTACTTTTTATATGTCAGGGCCCTATGCTGCATTGCATTTGCAAAAGACCAAATTAGCCAAGAGTCTGTCAGTCATTTGTGCACGATGGGGGCGTAGTATGATGCCACCATGGCTGAAAACTCGCTCCACTGGAGCACTGGAGGCAGGCACTGCCAAGACTCTCATGGCCACTCGGAACAGTGAAGGAAGAGTCTTCATGTTCAATGCCCAGAACAAAAGGGGGGAGAGAGTTGTTTTGGGTTGGTGCACTACTTGTAAGTGTATCTTGTGTTTTTTATGTTAATTTAATTTAAAAAAAAAAAAAAATAATAATAATTCTTGTGCGGCCCGATACCAATCGATCCACGGACCAGTACCGGGCCGCGGCCCGGTGGTTGGGGACCACTGAGGTAAACAACCAACAGTATGTCAGAAAGCTAGCTAAAACGGTACACATATTCATAATATAGTATACATTTTAACTGACCTTTATTTGACTATTTTTGTCTTTTTTTAGGTGGCTAAAATACGCGGTGCTGCTGACCGCCGTCTAACGTTACGTGTGATATATTGACTAACGTAACCCTGCTTAAAAAAAATCACTGAACAAAAAGTATGAATAAGGTAGTGAACTGCAACAGATTCCCGTGTTTGCAATAACGTTATAACGTTAGCCGTGAGTTTACAGCCTCACTGATTTAACTACACAGCAAATAAAAGTCACGTTACTTAGCCAATAAACGTTATCTTACATTCAAAACTTACCGTTCTTTGTGCAACTTCAAATGCCGGACGAAGTTGGAAGTTGTTGCCTCTCCATCAGTAATTTTCGAACCGCATGTGTTGCATACTGCAAACCGTTTTGTGTTGACCACCTCGTAATTTTTATACCAAAACAAAATTATTTTAGGTATCATTTTTTGTTCACTGGCGTGTGGTTTGGACATGTCTTCTTCGTTGGTTGTCCTGCAATTTGATTGGATGAATGCTGTGTGATGAAAACAAAGTAGATCTAATTTGATTGGCTGTTGTACTGAGAGCACACCAGCTGACACACGCAACGCTGATAGACAAGTACACAATGAAAAATACGGAGCGCTCCCGAATAACTTTTTCATCTTTGGGTTTTGGGGAAAGTAGCAAGTCATGTCAATTCAAAAGGCTCAAGTCCAAGTGAAGTCACAAGTCATTGATGTTAAAGTCGAAGTCGAGTTGCAAGTCTTTTTACATTTTGTCAAGTCGAGTCTAAAGTCATCAAATTCATGACTCGAGTCCACACCTCTGGTATACAGTATATACTGCTATCTTAAAAAAGTGTTTTGTTTGTTTTTTCATGATTCCATAGTTCATTTTTCATCAGAATTGAGTGATTCCTTCATTTTTTTCCACTCTACTTGATCTGAAAAGGGAACTGACTGGTATCGGCCGATGATCGGCATTGGAATGGGCAGTACAAATCCCTGATGGGAACATCCCTCGTCAAAACCTCTTGTGCTTGCTAGCTTTGTTTTTTCATCATTTCTCATCACACTGGATGAAGCACTCACAAATAGATATTATTCACAGAGGTTTTGGGTATAAAATAGCAAATAGCAAGCACCTGCTAAAAGAGTGAGAAACATGCTGGTTGTATACCGTATTTTCCGCACTATTAGCCGCACCTAAAAACCACACATTTACTCAAAAGCTGACAGTGCGGCTTTTAACCCGGTGCGCTTTATATATGGATTAATATTAAGATTCATTTTCATAAAGTTTCGGTCTCGCAACTACGGTAAACAGCCGCCATCTTTTTTCCCCGTAGAAGAGGAAGTGCTTCTTCTTCTACGCAAGCAACCGCCAAGGTAAGCACCCGCCCCCATAGAACAGGAAGCGCTTCTTCTTCTACTGTAAGCAACCACCCGCCCGCGTAGAAGAAGAAAAAGCGCGCGGATATTACCGTACGTTTCATTTCCTTTGTGTGTTTACATCTGTAAAGACCACAAAATGGCTCCTACTAAGCGACAGGGATCCGGTTCATGAAAAGACGCAATCTCTCCATCCACACACGGACTACTATTTCACAGCAACTGCCTAAAGACTTTCAAGAAAAGCTGGCTACTTTCCGTGCATATTGTAAAAACAAGATAGCTGAAAAAAAAATCCGGCCAGAGAACATTATCAACATGGACGAGGTTCCACTGACTTTTGATATTCCTGTGAACCGCACTGTGGATACAACGGGAGCACGTACGGTGAATATTCGCACCACAGGGAATGAGAAGTCATCCTTCACTGTGGTTCTAGCTTGCCATGCTAATGGCCAGAAACTTCCACCCATGGTGATATTCAAAAGGAAGACCTTGCCAAAAGAGACCTTTCCAGCCGGCGTCATCATAAAAGCTAACTCGAAGGGATGGATGAAGAAAAGATGAGCGAGTGGTTAAGGTAAATTTAAGTTTACGCGAAGAGGCCGGGTGGCTTTTTTCACGCAGCTCCATGTTGATATACGACTCCATGCGCGCCCACATCACGCTGGTTTTAATATATTATTAAAGTTTGACTGACCTATTTGACTGTTTTTTTGACATTCCTTTAGCGCAGTTAGATGCGGCTTATAACACCGGGCGGCTTATAGGTGGACAAAGTTTTGAAATATGCCGTTCATTGAAGGCGCGGCTTATAACCCAGGGCGCCTTATGGTGCGGAAAATACGGTAAATGATATTGTAGAAGAAGAAGAAGAAGGAAGAGCGCCGCAGGAAGTTACCGTGACAGCTGTTACCTGGTGGACCTGCTCGATGTCTCGCAAAAAGATTTGCTGATTACGGGAGACCGAGGTGGAGCGATGGTAGTCCACCAGCTCGTTGAGGGAGTTGAACTTCACCACCCACAGGAAGTACTTCCCGGCCCCGTCACGGAGAACCTTGAAGTGCTGCACATCGTTTCCAAACCTGCACACGTGTCAGAAACAACAACACTTTCAGACTTTGCTAGTACATAATAAGTATACTTTGGGAAAAGTGGGCCACAATCAAAACAAATGGATAATAATATTAACAGATATATATTATTGATATAAGGGTTGTACGGTATACCAGTACTAGTATAGTACCACCATACTAATTCATCATATTCGGTACTATACCGCCTCTAAAAAGGACAGTTTTTTTAAACAAGTGTCGTCGTCACGTGGTGACATTGCTGGTTTTACGAGCAGAGGAGCATGTTGGGCAGCGCACACACACAGAGTACTTACAAGCAGACACGGTGTGTAGACAGAAAAGGGAGAATGGACGCATTTTGGTGTAAAAAGTCAAGATAAAGGTGAAGTTATAACACTGAAACACCCTCAGGAAGAGCTGCTTTAAGACATGGCTAGCTAGTTAGTGGCTAACATCCATCCACAGTGTTTTAGCTAATTCTAAATCACTAATCCTCGCTTTCATGGCGACAAATAAAGTACGTTTCTTACAAGTACCATTATCACTGGAGGACGAGGAATAGCTAAACATGCTGTTTAGCTGTTATAACACTGGTATGAAGGTGTCTGTTACTACATTATATATATACTTGCAGTGTGTATATTGTACAAATTACATATTGTTATGAAAGTGTATGTTACTACATTATATATATACTTGCAGTGTGTATATGGTATATATTACATATTGTTATGAAGGTGTATGTTACTACATTATATATATACTTGCAGTGTGTATATTGTACATATTACATATTGTTATAAAAGTGTATGTTACTACATTATATATATACTTGCAGTGTGTATATTGTACATATTACATATTGTTATGAAGGTGTCTGTTACTACATTATATATATACTTGCAGTGTGTATATTGTACATATTACATATTGTTATGAAGGTGTCTGTTACTACATTATATATATACTTGAAGTGTGTATATTGTACATATTACATATTGTTATGGAGGTGTCTGTTACTACATTATATATATACTTGCAGTGTGTATATTATACATAGTACATATTGTTATGAAGGTGTCTGTTACTACATTATATATATACTTGCAGTGTGTATATTGTACATATTACATATTGTTATGAAGGTGTCTGTTACTACATTATATATATACTTGCAGTGTGTATATTGTACATATTACATATTGTTATGAAGGTGTCTGTTACTACATTATATATATATACTTGCAGTGTGTATATTGTACATATTACATATTGTTATGAAGGTGTCTGTTACTACATTATATATATACTTGCAGTGTGTATATTGTACATATTACATATTGTTATGAAGGTGTCTGTTACTACATTATATATATACTTGCAGTGTGTATATTGTACATATTACATATTTTTATGAAAGTGTATGTTACTACATTATATATATACTTGCAGTGTGTATATTGTACATATTACATGTTATGAAGGTGTCTGTTACTACATTATATATATTATATATATATACTTGCAGTGTGTATATTGTACATATTACATATTGTTATGAAGGTGTCTGTTACTACATTATATATATACTTGCAGTGTGTATATTGTACATATTACATATTGTTATGAAAGTGTATGTTACTACATTATATATATACTTGCAGTGTGTATATTGTACATATTGTTATGAAAGTGTATGTTACTACATTATATATATATACTTGCAGTGTGTATATTGTACATATTACATATTGTTATGAAGGTGTCTGTTACTACATTATATATATACTTGCAGTGTGTATATTGTACATATTACATATTGTTATGAAAGTGTATGTTACTACATTATATATATACTTGCAATGTGTATATTGTACATATTGTTATGAAAGTGTATGTTACTACATTATATATATACTTGCAGTGTGTATATTGTACATATTATTATGAAAGTGTATGTTACTACATTATATATATACTTGCAGTGTGTATATTGTACATATTACATATTGTTATGAAGGTGTCTGTTACTACATTATATATATACTTGCAGTGTGTATATTGTACATATTACATATTGTTATGAAGGTGTCTTTTACTACATTATATATATACTTGCAGTGTGTATATTGTACATATTACACATTGTTATGAAAGTGTATGTTACTACATTATATATATACTTGCAGTGTGTATATTGTACATATTACATATTATGAAAGTGTATGTTACTACATTATATATATATACTTGCAGTGTGTATATTGTACATATTACATATTGTTATGAAGGTGTCTGTTACTACATTATATATATACTTGCAGTGTGTATATTGTACATATTACATATTGTTATGAATGTGTCTGTTACTACATTATATATATACTTGCAGTGTGTATATTGTACATATTACATATTGTTATGAAGGTGTCTGTTACTACATTATATATATACTTGCAGTGTGTATATTGTACATATTACATATTGTTATGAAGGTGTCTGTTACTACAATATATATATATACTTGCAGTGTGTATATTGTACATATTACATATTGTTATGAAGGTGTCTGTTACTACATTATATATATACTTGCAGTGTGTATATTGTACATATTACATATTGTTATGAAGGTGTCTGTTACTACAATATATATATATACTTGCAGTGTGTATATTGTACATATTACATATTGTTATGAAGGTGTCTGTTACTACATTATATATATACTTGCAGTGTGTATATTGTACATATTACATATTGTTATGAAGGTGTCTGTTACTACATTATATATATACTTGCAGTGTGTATATTGTACATATTACATATTGTTATGAAGGTGTCTGTTACTACATTATATATATACTTGCAGTGTGTATATTGTACATATTACATATTGTTATGAAGGTGTCTGTTACTGCAATATATATATATACTTGCAGTGTGTATATTGTACATATTACATATTGTTATGAAGGTGTCTGTTACTACATTATATATATATACTTGCAGTGTGTATATTGTACATATTACATATTGTTATGAAGGTGTCTGTTACTACATTATATATATATACTTGCAGTGTGTATATTGTACATATTGTTATGAAGGTGTCTGTTACTACATTATATATATACACTTGCAGTGTGTATATTGTACATATTACATATTGTTATGAAAGTGTATGTTACTACATTATATATATACTTGCAGTGTGTATATTGTACATATTACATATTGTTATGAAGGTGTCTGTCCATTCCGAGTGGAAACAGAAGACCACACAAAGTTGCTGTGACACGATGAGTCTTTCAGGAAGGTCAAAATGGAAACACTTAAGAGGAAGTAAGTCAGTTTACTTAGCAAATACTGGAAAAAGCGTGTGCGCTCAGCTCAGCAGAAGGAAAGGGGATGACTTCACAAGAATAAGGAAGTAGCAGGGGTGGTGATTCAGACTTGCAGAGCATGGAAACTTGTGAAGCTGATCAATTGATGGCGGCGTGACTGATGATGGATGGCCGGCGTTCAACAAGGGCGGCAGGAAGCGGCGCTACTCACTTGACGGAGAGGGAGAAGTCGCCTGGTGCACTCTCACTTTCTCTAATGAGGAAGGCGCCATCATGCCTTTGTTTGTTGAGCATCTCCTCGGCTTTGGCTCGGGGGATCTTCCCAAAGAACCACCTAGACCAGGAGAACAACCATGATGTTACTTCACTATTTCAAAGCCTTCTTTGCACCTTGTCCATGGTAACCTACAGTGCAGGACATGATTGTCTCTGGTGTTGGTGCTGTTATCAGAGGGGTACGGTAAATAAAGGTTTTCGACTGCCCTCTTTAGTTATTAACATCTTGGCTTCTTGTCATGTAGAAGCTGATCAATGATGTTATTGCCACTTGTGTACCGTATTTTCCGCACTATTAGCCGCACCTAAAAACCACAAATTTACTCAAAAGCTGACCGTACGGCTTATAACCCGGTGCGCTTTATATATGGATTAATATTAAGATTCATTTTCATAAAGTTTAGGTCTCGCAACTACGGTAAACAGCCGCCATCTTTTTTCCCCGTAGAAGAGGAAGCGCTTCTTCTTCTACGGCAAGCAACCACCCGCCCCCGTAGAAGAAGAAGAAGCGCGCGGATATTACGTTTCATTTCCTTTGTGTGTTTACATCTGTAAAGACCACAAAATGGCTCCTACTAAGCGACAGGTTTCCGGTTCATGAAAAGACGCAATCTCTCCATCCGCACACGGACTACTATTTCACAGCAACTGCCTAAAGACTTTCAAGAAAAGCTGGCTACTTTCCGTGCATATTGTGAAAACAAGATAGCTGAAAAAAAGATCCGGCCAGAGAACATTGTCAACATGGACGAGGTTCCACTGACTTTTGATATTCCTGTGAACCGCACTGTGGATACAACGGGAGCACGTACGGTGAATATTCGCACCACAGGGAATGAGAAGTCATCCTTCACTGTGGTTCTAGCTTGCCATGCTAATGGCCAGAAACTTCCACCCATGGTGATATTCAAAAGGAAGACCTTGCCAAAAGAGACCTTTCCAGCCGGCGTCATCATAAAAGCTAACTCGAAGGGATGGATGGATGAAGAAAAGATGAGCGAGTGGTTAAGGGAAGTTTACGCGAAGAGGCCGGGTGGCTTTTTTCACGCAGCTCCGTCCATGTTGATATACGACTCCATGCGCGCCCACATCACGCTGGTTTTTAATATATTATTAAAGTTTGACTGACCTATCTGACTGTTTTTTTGACATTCCCTTGAGCGCAGTTAGATGCGGCTTATAACACGGGGCGGCTTATAGGTGGACAAAGTTTTGAAATATACCGTTCATTGAAGGCGCGGCTTATAACCCAGGGCGCCTTATGGTGCGGAAAATACGGTACTATGTGGGGCAGGCCACTCAATTCATGCTGGAAATAAAACATATAAATGCACAATAAATCTACCTGTAAAATATTGTTTCCTATTAAGCAAAGTGTTCTGCACATTGACCTGATATGCACATTTAGTAGATATTAGGCTTGTCCCCATACCAATATTTTGGTACCGCTACCAAAATGTATTTCGTTACTTTGATACCTACTGCATCTAAATAAAGGGGGCCACAAAAAATGTCATTATTGTCTTTATTTGAACAAAAAGTCTTAGTGTACATGAAACATATGTTTATTATTGTAATTTAGTCCTTAAATAAAATAGTGAACATACTAGACAACTTGTCTTTTAGTAGTAAGTAAACAAACAAAGACTCCTAATTAGTCTGCTGACGTATGCAGTAACATATTGTGTCATTTATACACCTATTATTTTGTACACATTATGAGGGACAAACTGTAAAAAAAAACTGTTCATTTACTGTTAATATCTGCTTATTTTCTGTTTACTATTATGTTGGATCCACTATGGACAGGACTCTCACAATATTATGTCAGACCCACTCGGGTGGGGGGGGGGGGGTTACCCACATATGCGGTCCTCTCCAAGGTTTCTCATAGTCATTCACATCGACGTCCCACTGGGGTGAGTTTTTCCTTGCCCTTATGTGGGCTCTGTACCGAGGATGTCGTTGTGGCTTGTGCAGCCCTTTGAGACACTTGTGATTTAGGGCTATATAAATAAACATTGATTGATTGATTGACTTGTTACACTTCTGTTAAAATGTAATAATCACTTATTCTTCTCTTCTTTGATGCTTTACATTAGTTTTGGATGATACCACACATTTAGGTATGGATTCGATACCAAGTAGTTACAGGATCATACATTGGTCATATTCAAAGTCCTCATGTGTCCAGGGACGTATTTACTGACTTTATAAACATAATATGAATTTTTTTTAAAAGGACCAAAGATTTTGTGACGATAAAAAATATCAATGTAATCATAGTAGTATCGAATAGATATGCTATTGTACTTGGTATCATTACAGTGGATGTCAGGTGTAGATCCACCCACGGCATTTGTTTACATTGTGACGGCGGTGAGCTATTGTATCCTCCTACGGCGTGTAGTGAAGCATGTTTAGCTATTCCTCGTCCTCCAGTGATAATGATACTTGTAAGAAACTTACTTTAGTTGTCGCCATGGAGACGAGGATTAGTGATTTAGAAGTAGCTAAAACACTGCGGATGGATGTTAGCTGCCAGCTAGCTAGCTATGTCATAAAGCAGCTCTTCCTGAGGGTGTTTCAGTGTTATAACTTCACCTTTATTGTTAGTTTAGTCAAAATGCGTCCATTCTCCCTTTTCTGTCTACACACTGTGTCTGCTTGTAAGTACTCTGTGTGTGTGCGCTGCCCAACATGCTCCTCTGCTCGTAAAACCAGAAACGTCACAACCTGACAACGCGCCGTCACTTTTCAAACAGACTATAGTACCGTTTTTGATTCATTAGTACCGCGATACTGTACTAGTACCGGTGTACTGTACATCTTTAGTACATATCATTTGAAAGATTCATTTAAATGATCTTGAACATCATAAAAATAGCATTTGTTGATTGTCACCACTTCCTAAAACTTCATTTTACTGAGAAATATAATCATTAAAATGTTATCTTTTTGATAGTGCTGTCAAACGATTGATATATTAAATCAGTTTAATCACACTTCTGAATTTGGATTCATCCTGATTAGTCACAGGTGATTAGTCACTTGGAGAGACACCAATATTAGGAAACAAATGCATTGTCAGAATGTTACAAAGGGACATTTTTAAATGTTTTACTTGAATTCATGTCATTATTTGCCCTTATATTGGTCAACATATTCAGCCTGTTGAGGAATTGTGTGCTCTACTTCAACAATTATTTTAAAAAAATCCCGGATTTTCCGGAATTCTCTCTCCCCCTGCCCCCACTTTTCCCATTCAAAATGAATTGTCCATTTTCCAAGTTGCACAATTCCCACGTTCTTCAACCTATTCAAACCATTCCAACATCAACACATTCCACTCATCCTGGACATTCAAACTATCATTTTTCCACATTCAACACATTTCCAGGAATTCCTGTTTTTTTCTAACCCTATTTCCAAACTTTTTCGTTTGACTACTACTTTTCCTGTTTTCATCACATTTCAACCGTCAAAACATTTTTCTTAGTCGGGACAAAAAACAAGTTGGTTTAGGATCTAAAAACATTCCCGGTTTTCCCGAAATTCCCTAATACAATTTCTTAATCAAAAAACTGTTACTACTTCAACATTTCTTGACCGATTTAAACAATTCCAACACCAACCAATTCAGCTCATTCATGCTCATAATCATTTTCAAAAAATCCCGCTTTTCCCAAAATTCCAGGAAGTTCCCATTGAAATGAATGGGACATTTTTCCAAGTTGCACAATTCCCACATTTTTCAACCTATTCAAACCATTCCACCTTCAACACATTCCACTCATCCTGGACATTCAAACTACCATTTTTTCAAGCTCAACAAATTTCCAGGAATTCCTGTTTTTTTTCTAACCTTATTGCCAACCTTTTTCGTTTGACTACTACTCTTCCTTTTTTCATCACATTTCAACCGTCAAAACATTTTTCTTAGTCAGGACAAAAAAACAAGTTGGTTTAGGCACTAAAAACATTCCCGGTTTTCCCGAAATTCCATAATAGCATTTCTCAATTATAAAACTTTTACTACTTCAATATTTCTTGACCGATTTAAACAATTCCAACACCAACCAATTCAGCTCATTCAGGACATTCATGCTCCTAACCATTTTCATAAAAATCCCGCTTTTCCCCAAATTCCCAAATTTCCAGGAAGTTCCCATTGAAATGAATGGGACATTTTTACAAGTTGCACAATTCCCACATTCTTCACCCTATTCAAACCATTCCAACATCAACACATTCCACTCATCCTGGACATTCAAACTACCATTTTTCCACATTCAACACATTTCCAGGAATTCCTGGTTTTTTCTAACCCTATTTCCAAACTTTTTCGTTTGACTACTACTTTTCCTGTTTTCATCACATTTCAACTGTTCCACCGTCAAAACATTTTTCTTAGTCAGGACAAAAAAACAGTTGGTTTAGGAACTAAAAACATTCCCGGTTTTCCCGAAATTTCATAATACAATTTCTCAATTAAAAAACTTTTACTACTTCAACATTTCTTGACCGATTTAAAAAATTCCAACACCAACCAATTCAGCTCATTCAGGACATTCATGCTCCTAACCATTTTCAAAAAATCCCACTTTTCCCCAAAATTCCCAGTAAGTTCCCATCGAAATGAATGGGACATTTTTTCCAAGTTGCACAATTCCCACATTTTTCAACCTATTCAAACCATTCCAACATCAACACATTCCACTCATCCTTGACATTCAACTACCATTTTTCCACATTCAACACAATTCCAAAAATTCCTGTTTTTTCTAACCCTATTTCCAAACTTTTTCGTTTGACTACTCCTTTTCCTGTTTTCATCAGATTTCAACTGTTCCACCGTCAAAACGTTTTTCTTAGTCAGGACAAAAAACCAAGTTGGTTTAGGAACGAAAAACATTCCCGGTTTTCCAGGATTTCCATAATACAATTTCTTAATCAAAAAACTGTTACTACTTCAACATTTCTTGACCGATTTAAACAATTCCAACACCAACTAATTCAGCTCATTCAGGACACTCATGCTCCTAACCATTTTCAAAAAAATCCCGCTTTTCCCAAAATTCCAGTAAGTTCCTATTGAAATGAATGGGACATTTTTCCAAGTTGCACAATTCCCACATTTTTCCACCTTTACCACATTCCACTCATCTTGGCCATTAAAACTATCATTTTTCCACATTCAACACATTTCCAAGAATTCCTGTTTTTTTTCTAACCCTATTTCCAAACATTTTAGTTTGACTACTTCTTCTCCTTTTTTCCATCACATTTCAACTGTTCCACCGTCAAAACATTTTTCTTAGTCAGGTCAAAAAACAAGTTGGTTTAGGAACTAAAAACATTCCCGGTTTTCCCGAAATTCCATAATACCATTTCTCAATTAAAAACCTTTTACTACTTCAACATTTCTTGACCGATTTAAACAATTCCAACACCAACCAATTCAGCTCATTCAGGACATTTATGATCCTAATCATTTTCCAAAAAAATCCCGCTTTTCCCCAAAATCCCAAATTTTCAGGCAGTCCATGAATGGGACATTTTTCCAAGTTGCACAATTCCCACATTTTTCAACCTATTCAAACCATTCCAACATCAACACATTCCACTCATCCTAGTCGATACTATTATGATTACATCAATATTTTTTTATGATCACAAAGTCTTTTTTCCTTTAAAAAAAAATCATATTATATTCATAAAGTCAGTAAATATGTCCCTGGACTTTGAATCTGACCAATGTATGATCCTGTAACTACTTGGTATCGGATCGATACCTAAATGTGTGGTATCATCCAAAACTAATGTCAAGTATCAAAGAAGAGAAGAATAAGTGATTATTACACTTTTACAGAAGTGTAGATAGAACATGTTCAAACAGAAAATAAGCAGATATTAACAGTAAATGAACAAGTAGATTAATAATAAAATTTTACAGTTTGTCCCTCGTAATGTGTACAAAATAATAGGTGTATAAATGACACAATATGTTACTGCATACGTCAGCAGACTAATTAGGAGCCTTTGTTTGCTTACTAACTACTAAAAGACAAGTTGTCTAGTATGTTAATTATTTTATTTAATGACGAAATAGCTGACCAACAGCATCTCTGTCTGGATTGGAGCCTGCATTGCCTCAGACTGGAAGTCTCTCTAGAGAGTGGTGAGGACGGCGGAAAAGATCATCAGAACTCCTCTTCCTCCTATCCAGGAGATGGCAAAAAGCCGCTGCCTGACCAGGGCTCAGAAAATCTGCAAAGACTCCTCCCACCCCCACCAAGGACTGTTTTCACTGCTGGACTCTAGAAAGAGGTTCCGCAGCCTCCGAAGCAGAACCTCCAGGTTCTGTAACAGCTTCTTCTCTCAAGCCGTAAGACTCTTGAACGCATCATAATTAAATTATCCCCTCAACTCCCCCCAAAATGGATTAACTGGCTGGAATAAAAAAGACAATATAACATACATCCATAAACGTGGACGCATGTGAAAAAGTGCAATATATTTATCTGTACATTCATCTATTTATTTATTTATATTTATTTATTTATTTTATATATATATTTATTTATTTATATATGCACCTTATTGCTTTTTTATTCTGCACTACCATGAGCTTATGTAACGAAATTTCGTTCTTATCTGTACTGTAAAGTTCAAATTTGAAAGACAATAAAAAGGAAGTCTATGACTAAGTCTAAATGACAATAATAAACATATGTTTCATGTACACTAAGAATTTTTGTTCAAATAAAGAAAATAATGAAATATTTTGACGTCCCCTTTATTCAGAAAAGTATTGAAATACATTTTGGTACCAGTACCAAAATATTGGTATGGAGACAATCCTGCCCTGCTCTACCACATTACCCCCTCTGAAATATGTTGAGTATTCCACAAGTCATCATTCAGATTGTCTGCATTTTAGGATTTCCTATCCGCTGCGTACTATGCAGTCAAACTAAATAGATGCATTATTGTGCCATCACATTTGGGTGGGAGGAATAAATCACCCACAAATAATTATCGATTCCCAATAACTATAAAGACGACAAACTCTTCAATTTTGACATGACACTGGTCCAAACTGAAGGGGAGGAATAGGGGAGAGGTAACAGCAACAACAAAGTCCAATACAATTAACCTAGTAGGCACATCTATTGCGCAACAATAACAAAGTCAATATTTAATTAAGGGCAAAAGGCCTGCAGCATATCACACCAAGTAAGTCAAGTTCATTATGGCACATATCAATGATTAGGGAAGAGGTTTCCAGAAAGAACTGGTCTCACTTAGTTTTGATTTTAGTAGCACTGGTAAAGACTGGAAGAGATCTTAGTAGGACTTGCTCAAAAAGGTTTATTATGTCTTCTTATTCATAGACTTTTTCACATTTTCTTGTAATCAGACCATATTTTTGCTATACTAGATGGAATTTTGACCTGACATGTTTGGACTGTCATCTGCAGTCTTCTTCAGAAGGGTCACCTGACCTGACCAGTCCAAACATGTCAGGTCAAAATTGCATCTAATATAGCGAAAAGATGGTCGTATTTAAGGCTGAAACGACGCGCCGACGTAGTCGACGTCATCGGTTACGTAAATACGTCGACGCCGTTTTTGTGCGTCGGCGCGTCACATATTTACGTCACACTACTGTCATGGCGGAGCGCAAAGCAGACGATGCGAGCGAGGGGAAAAAAGCACGCCAAAAGTCGTCAAAAGTGTCGGAGTATTTCAATAAACGGCCTAATAATGTTGTTGTATGCACACTGTGTCGAGCGGAAATGGCCTATCATAGCAGCACAACGGCTATGAACGAACATTTGAAAAGAAAACCCCCGACAGCGTTCTTGCCATCACCATCAACAAGTCAATCGTCCGCGTGCGTATACGTTGTCATTATTACACAAAAACATGAATGTGTCATTTGTATCTGCGTTGTAAATTCATAAACTAAAGCACCGTTTGCTCTGAGAGGCGCGTTTGGCGTGCCTGTTCAGTGTTTACAAAGACGCGCTCCTCTTTAACGCTGTGGAGAGGCGGCGGCGGCGAGCGAGCGGCGAGGCGGGGCGCGCCGGGAGCGACGCCGCAAGAGACAGGGGACGACGAGCGAGCGAGGAAGAGGAGCTGAAAAGCGAGGAAAGAAAGAGAAAAGAGTTTGAAGAGAAAAGACTTTGTGTAAAATTAAAAGATTGTAAACCTGGCAAAGCCGTCTGGCGTTCAGTCTGTCGGTCCTGAAAGAACCCCACGGCACAAGACGTGTCACAAACGCTAACGTTAATTAGTTGTGCAAATACCTTTTACAACATTAACAGTTACATATACTATGTACAAACCAACAATTAACTTTCACTTTAATCATACTATCATTGTTGTGTTATTAAGCAAAATAAGCAATACTTTTACTTTTGTTGAAATGTTTACACTGTACACTTTTTTGTATTGGATGTTTGGCTTTATTTTTGCACATTTTAGCAAATAAGCAATACTTTTACTTTTGTTGAAATGTTTACACTTGTTACAGAATATTTCCGTTTTGCACTTTTTTGTATTGGATGTTTATCTTTATTTTTGCACATTTTAAAGCAAAATAAGCAATACTTTTACTTTTTAAATGCTTATACTATTCCAGAATATTAAGATTTGCACTGGATGTTTACTTTTATATTTGCACATTAAAAAGCAAATAAGCTACTTTTAATTTTGTTAAATGTTAAAAGTTTTAAATGTTTACATTGTTACAGAATATTTTGTCATGTTGTTGTCAATGTTGACTGAGTGGCCATACTTTTTTTTTTGTAAATAAAAGCCATGCCTTTTGAAAAAACTGGCCTACATTTATTTTTTCCTCTTCATTTTAAATAAGAAAAATAATCGGTAAAAGGAAAAATAATCTATAGATTAATCGAAAAAAATAATCTATAGATTAACCGATTAATCGAAAAAATAATCTATAGATTAATCGATAGAAAAATAATCGTTAGCTGCAGCCCTAGTCGGATTACAAGAAAATGTGAAAAAATCTATTAAGACTTAATTAGTGAAGTGTTCTTTCTGCCATGTCATTACTCGACATAACACCAGGCGTGGATGTCCATCGACTCAGACTCACTCATCACAGTCCTCTCAACCTCTGACAAAAGTACCGTCTCAAAAAATCTGCCTTTTAAAGATAAAAAAATGACCTATTTTAATCGGCCTCAGAGAGAACATGTTTATTGCTGTGGGAGTTATTAGGTTTCCACCTTTCTGTTGGGTACAACTACAGCTCATTATATTGAGATCTGTTGTGAATGTTTAATGTGTCTGAAGAATCACTACTTTAGTCTATTTGGAGGCACATATTTTGGATACTGGAATTAATTAGATGTGCAAGTGGTCACAATTATGTGGCGTATAGTCGGCCACAGAACATCCTGTGCTGTTGTGCAACAGGGGTGATGTTTCAATGGAATGGTGAATGTGCAAAAGTTATTGACCACCAAAGGGTTGTGCGATACAGACCATATTCAATACAATTGTGCAGATTTGGCCGATGATCGAGATATTAATACTGTAGTTATATTGGGATAATTCATGTTGATGACACTTTGACAGCGACAAGCGAACGACCATGTACTCAATGCAATGTAGCATTTTCGCTAACGAACTAGCGACTACTGTTGGTACGCAGTGCAAATCCACTTATAAGCCAGCAATCTTCACCTCTAAAACTGTTTCTTACAAGTATCATCACTAGGGGACAAGGAATAGCTAAACATGCTACACTATATACCAGTGACGTGCAGTCACATGGAAAGAAAAAAAATGTAGAAAGAAAAAATATATATATTAAATTGTTAAATGTATCCAGTGATTATACTATAAAGTTATTTTCCATTTAACTTCACCAGTTTTAGATTATTTTTATTCAAAATCGCTGTATTTTCACATTTGCCGTTCAAATACTGAGAAGAGACGGTGCGGTGATCAGCAGCCAGTCGAGGCACGTCACTCAGTGCCTCAACATGGATTGCGCAATGACTCGGCTAACTGCTGGCCTGCTGTGCAGTGAGACCGTATTGCTATATGAATTATATTATACATTTCCATAGTTTAGTTAGCTGAGGTATATAATGTACAGTGTATTTTGTCAACAACTGTATGTTGTCTATTACCATTATTGCTATGTTGTCTATTACCATTATTGCTATGTTGTCTATTACCATTATTGCTATGTTGTCTATTACCATTATTGCTATGTTGTCTATTGCCATTATTGCTATGTTGTCTATTACCATTATTGCTATGTTGTCTATTACCATTATTGCTATGTTGTCTATTACCATTATTGCTATGTTGTCTATTACCATTATTGCTATGTTGTCTATTACCATTATTGCTATGTTGTCTATTACCATTATTGCTATGTTGTATATTACCATTATTGCTATGTTGTCTATTACCATTATTGCTATGTTGTCTATTACCATTATTGCTATGTTGTCTATTGCCATTATTGCTATGTTGTCTATTACCATTATTGCTATGTTGTCTATTACCATTATTGCTATGTTGTCTATTACCATTATTGCTATGTTGTATATTACCATTATTGCTATGTTGTCTATTACCATTATTGCTATGTTGTCTATTACCATTATTGCTATGTTGTCTATTACCATTATTGCTATGTTGTCTATTACCATTATTGCTATGTTGTCTATTACCATTATTGTTATGTTGTCTATTACCATTATTGCTATGTTGTCTATTACCATTATTGCTATGTTGTCTATTACCATTATTGCTATGTTGTCTATTACCATTATTGCTATGTTGTCTATTACCATTATTAATATGTTGTCTATTACCATTATTGCTATGTTGTATATTACCATTGTTGGTATATTCATTATTCCTACATTGTTGATACAAATGATTGTTACAGTGTAATAATTATTGTTACCTGTGGTATTGCCACTATGATACAACATGTGTATTATAATCCTTGAACAAAGTAAGAGTGAAACTCATGTGAATAATCACTGAATGGAGAACTGGGGGTGGGATTAAATAAATTATCTTCTTCCCACTCCCTTTCAGGCAAAACTGGACAATCATGCATTACATACTATACATTACCTTTTGCACTATATTCATTTATATTATTATGTGTTGTCAACTTTGTACTTTTTTATGTCATTTCCTGAAATAAATAAATAAATGGGGAAAAAAAGAAGAAGAAAATGAAGACGGTACATTTGTTTTTACGGTAAAAAAAACTGGCAGCTAAATTGCCAGAATAAAAAAAAAAAAACTTGTACTGTTTTTCCATGAACAATATCATGTTGTAAAAACCAAATCCTGGCATCGAAGTTGCCAGCTTTTACCGTGAACCCCCCCAAAAAAAACAGTGGTACTGTTTTTCCATCCATCCATCCATCTTCTTCCGCTTATCCGAGGTCGGGTCGCGGGGGCAGCAGCCTAAGCAGGGAAGCCCAGACTTCCCTCTCCCCAGCCACTTCGTCCAGCTCCTCCCGGGGGATCCCGAGGCGTTCCCAGGCCAGCCGGGAGACATAGTCTTCCCAACGTGTCCTGGGTCTTCCCCGTGGCGTCCTACCGGTCGGACGTGCCCTAAACACCTCCCGAGGGAGGCGATCGGGTGGCATCCTGACCAGATGCCCGAACCACCTCATCTGGCTCCTCTCGATGTGGAGGAGCAGCGGCTTTACTTTGAGCTCCCCCCGGATGACAGAGCTTCTCACCCTATCTCTAAGGGAGAGCCCCGCCACCCGGCGGAGGAAACTCATTTGGGCCGCTTGTACCCGTGATCTTGTCCTTTCGGTCATAACCCAAAGCTCATGACCATAGGTGAGGATGGGAACGTAGATCGACCGGTAAATTGAGAGCTTTGCCTTCCGGCTCAGCTCCTTCTTCACCACAACGGATCGATACAGCGTCCGCATTACTGAAGACGCCGCACCGATCCGCCTGTCGATCTCACGATCCACTCTTCCCTCACTCGTGAACAAGACTCCGAGGTACTTGAACTCCTCCACTTGGGGCAAGATCTCCTCCCCAACCCGAAGATGGCACTCCACCCTTTTCCGGGCGAGAACCATGGACTCGGACTTGTAGGTGCTGATTCTCATCCCAGTCGCTTCACACTCAGCTGCAAACCGATCCAGTGAGAGCTGAAGATCCTGGCCAGATGAAGCCATCAGGACCACATCATCTGCAAAAAGCAGAGACCTAATCCTGCAGCCACCAAACCGGATCCCCTCAACGCCTTGACTGCGCCTAGAAATTCTGTCCATAAAAGTTATGAACAGAATGGGTGACAAAGGGCAGCCTTGGCGGAGTCCAACCCTCACTGGAAACGTGTCCGACTTACTGCCGGCAATGCGGACCAAGCTCTGGCACTGATCATACAGGGAGCGGACCGCCACAATCAGACAGTCCGAAACCCCATACTCTCTGAGCACTCCCCACAGGACTTCCCGAGGGACACGGTCGAATGCCTTCTCCAAGTCCACAAAGCACATGTAGACTGGTTGGGCAAACTCCCATGCACCCTCAAGGACCCTGCCGAGAGTATAGAGCTGGTCCACAGTTCCACGACCAGGACGAAAACCACACTGTTCCTCCTGAATCCTATTCAGGTGTACTGGAGAGGAGGCTACGCCGGATAGTCGAACCTCGGACTGTTTTTCCTTTTACAGTAAAATGTTGTAAAACAAAACAAAAACACAACACTACATTTTACAGTAAAATGTTGTAAATGTAAAGTTTTTACTGTAAAATGGACAGTCTACTTAAAACAATTGATATAATTAATAATGAAATCCAGAGGCAAGTTCATTCATTATTGACTGTTACAAGTGATGGCAGCCATACCTGCCATGTGGCCCTCAATGATCTCTGTTCTACACCAACTAGGAAGTAGCCTTTTAACAAACAAGACAGACACTGACGACATGTTTCTGTTGAAATACTTACGGATGGGCTTTCATCTCGATGTAATTCTTGGGAATGAAGCCGTCTTTCCCATTTAGCTCCGCCTTGTACCAGTTCTGATCGCACTCTTCATTTAATACCTGGTGATGGACAAAACAAGCACAGTGTTGTTAAGGCTGTGTGCTGTGTCAACAATTGAAACTAATCATTTAGTACCTAGTGATGGACGAAACAAGCACAGTGTTGTATAGGCTGTGTCAACAATTGAAACTAATCATTTAGTACCTAGTGATGGACGAAACAAGCACAGTGTTGTTCAGGCTGTGTCAACAATTGAAACTAATCACATGGAGCAAGACCTTTACATTGTCATTTCATGCATTGAACTAAATTGCATGTGGCTTAGTACTGCATACAAGATAACCGCTAAGCAAATATTTGGAACTTAACGAACCATACAAGAACATATATAATCAAGTTTACAAATTAAAGAGTCTGAAGAAGTCAAAATGTTTGCCTTATTAGTGAAAGAGAGGGTGTTTTGTTTAGAAATAAACATTCAGGTTTTTAAGCCTTGTTGAATCAGTAAAGATCCACACATATATATACTGTATAATAAGTCAGTTGGAAACATGCTATAATAAATATGTCAAAGGGCTGACAAAGAGTTGTGTCACATGTTGCAGGGCCAAGCAAAAAGCTCAATGTCTGTAAAACCAATTAGTCTGTGGTGGACCCCCAGAGAAACAAAAAGCCTTCTGTCTGATTATGAAATGTCACCAGCATCATCATTTTAGAACGCTGTCATTATTTGAGAGGGGGTCGTCAAACAAACGATAAAGTCACAATGGTCAGTTCAGTCTGACGGAGTTCACCCAAGGAGTTCTGGGAATACACTTTATGCAAATCCATTAACATGCGTGACGAGGTCACAGTGACCTTACGCCTGAACCCACACTCATTTGTTCTTTAGTGATCATTAGTTCCAAATCTGGACAATTATGAAATGTAGCCTCTGCTCTAATCAATTATTTGCAGAGTGCATAGTCTACTCGACAGGTGTCAAACTCAAGGCCCGGGGGCCAGATGCGGCCCGCCACTTCATTTCATTTGGCCGTGTGTGCGCTGCCGAACATGCTCCGCTGCTTGTAAAACCAGCAATGTCATGACTAAGGCTGAAACGACGCGTCGACGTAGTCGACATCATCGGTTACGTAAATACGTCGACGTCGTTTTTATGCTTCGATGCGTCGCATATTTACGTCACACTGCCGTCATGGCGGAGCGCAAAGCAGATGATGCGAGCGGTGCGAGCGAGGGAAAAAAAGCACGCCAAAAGTCGTCAAAAGTGTGGGAGTATTTCAATAAACTGCCTAATAATGTTGTAGCGGTGAACAGCTGTCTCGTCAGCTGAAGCGCGAGCTCGCAACCGTGGCTGTTTAGCAACCAGCCAAACCCCACTTAATAAAATTATATTTTATCTTAGAGCACATCCGCATCCCTATTCACCTAGGCAACCCCGGGAATTGTATATAATTCGGCATTATTTCGGCCAGTCGGCTTATAAAATCAGAGCCGATCAGTTTACGTTCACGCGCAGGTATAACGCGGCGCGCTCCTGTCTCATCTGCTGGTGCGCGAGCCCGGTAATTAGACCGCTGTGTCAAATCAAGGAGTACAAAAGACGCCAGCGCAGAGTGAAAAAAGGTTTAGTTCATTACAGATAACCCAGAGCTGTGCCAAAAGTATGTAAGATTTAATATTTCTCTTCGTGGGTGTGGCGCACCTGTTGCGCTGGTGAGATGGGAGGGGGGGTTGTGTGCATGTAGCGTGCTTAGTCTGGAGGCTAAATACACACAGTGTGTTATGTAACTGTTGTTTAGTGTTGATATTCTTTGCTTAGTTTGATAAATGTTGGAGCAGTTTGCTTCATCAGGAGGGTGAAGTCGCTCAACTTCAAGTGTTGGATTTAACTGTGTTGGATCATTGGCTGCTGGTGAGGCAATAGAAAAAGGGGCATTTTTCTACCAGTAGACAGCGTTTAAGATAGAGTGTTTCACTGCTAAATTAATAATATATTTATATTGAATATGGATTTTAAATATGTATCTAAATAGGTGGTTAATTGGTTAGGTATTTATGTATTTGCATATTGGGTTTTCTGCTGCATTTATCTATTGTGTTTCTGGGTTTAAATGTATTTTATATGTATCTTGGTGCATTTATGTTGAGACAATTTATTTAAAATCTGTTTTAACTTAAAGGGAAAAGATGTGTCCATTTTCTTGCACTTGTTTAATGGTTAAGACTTTGATAGCCTAATTAATAATTGTAAATTATGGTATTGATAATTGATTGATTTTTTACAGCATGTTTATCTTGTGGTGTTTTGTCCTTAAAGGTTTTTCACCTACTAAAGAAGCTAAAGGCTACTAAAGGCTACTAAAGACAGCTAATGACAGCTAAAGAAACTAAAGTCTACTAACACTGCTAAAGACTGCTAAAAAGACTAAAGAAGAAAAAAGAAGCTGTTTCTTCGTTGGAAAAACTGTTGCAAACTAAAGGAAAATAAAAGGAATAAGTAACTACGGTCTGGTCTTTTGAGTGAAATCCAGAAGCCACATTCAGCATTGGTACATCCCTTCAAGTGTGGGATAAGCACAGCGAAAAAAGCAAAACACTTGACAGTTGTTGTATGCACACTGTGTCGAGCGGAAATGGCCTATCATAGCAGCACAACGGCTATGAAGGAACATTTGAAAAGAAAACACCCGACAGCGTTCTTGCCATCACCATCAACTAGTCAATCGTCCGCGTGAGTATACGTTGTCATCATTACACAAAATCATGAATGTGTCATTTGTATCTGCGTTGTAAATTCATAAACTAAAACACTGTTTCGCTCTGAGAGGCGCGTTTGGCGTGCCTGTTCAGTGTTTACAAAGACGCGCTCCTCTTTAACGCTAACGTTAACTAGTTGTGCAAATACCTTTTACAACATTAACAGTTACATATACTATGTACAAACCAACAATTAACTTTCACTTTAATCATACTATCATTGTTGTGTTATTAAGCAAAATAAGCAATACTTTTACTTTTGTTGAAATGTTTACACTGTTACAGAATATTTCCTTTTGCACTTTTTTGTATTGGATGTTTATCTTTATTTTTGCACATTTTAAAGCAAAATAAGCAATACTTTTACTTTTGAAATGCTTATACTATTGCAGAATATTAAGATTTGCACTGGATGTTTACTTTTATATTTGCACATTAAAAAGCAAATAAGCTACTTTTAATTTTGTTAAATGTTAAAAGTTTTAAATGTTAACATTGTTACAGAATATTTTGTCATGTTGTTGTCAATGTTGACTGAGTGGCCATACTTTTTTTTTTTGTAAATAAAAGTCATGCCTTTTGAAAAAACTGGCCAACATTTATTTTTTCATCTTCATTTTAAATAAAAAAAATAATCGGTAAAAGGAAAAATAATCTATAGATTAATCGAAAAATAATCTATAGATTAACCGATTAATCGAAAAAAATAATCTATAGATTAATCGATAGAAAAATAATCGTTAGCTGCAGCCTTAAATTATTCTCTGTAAAATTACATTATTTCTCATGGGGAAAAATTGCTTGGAGTACCACTGTATTGTCTCCAATGAGTAACAACTGACTACAACAACGCCTATATCAAATCACTATAGAGCAGAGCTAGGCAAATATTTTGACTCGGGGGCTACATTGAGAGGAAAAATGTGTCTGGGGGGCCAAGGTGTATGAATGATATATATACATATAATTGTAAATCTCTGCTGTACAGTATGTGTGTTTGGGTCCCTTATTTTCCAGGAACACTAACACCAAAAGTCACAATGTCCGACAGAGTTCTAAAAACAGACCACCTCAAAAAAACGCAACGGAATTTTACATTTTTTTACAAAATGGGACACCCAAAATGTACATGAAAATAAACAAAGTGTGATTTACAATATTAACTATGAACAATAAAACACTGAATATTAGCAACAAATGAACATCGCTCTTATTTTACAATCAAGCAAAACACAACAAAAATGTAACAAACAGCAAAATATGAATGCAAAGGGTAACAAACACCTACAATACGATATGTTATCCCTTTCATGCAGAAATTTGTTGTAAAAAATCTGCATCTGTTTCTGATACATGCGTTTCGGGCTGGCTGCTCTGAAAACAAACCCCGCCCACTCTGCTTTGTTTCTCGTCAGAGCTGCTGTGACGTAGATTACCTTAATAACTCGTGTAACACTAAAAAGCGTAGATTTCAACCACTGAATTACAAAACCCAAAACCAGTGAAGCTGGCATGTTGTGTAATTTGTAAATAAAAACCGAATACAATGATTTGCAAATCCTTTTTAACTTACATTCAATTGAATGACTCGTCAGAACACTTTTCCACTTTGCGTCAGTCCATCTTAGATGAGCTCGGGCCCAGCGAAGCCGGCGGCGTTTCTGGGTGTTGTTGATAAATGGCTTTGGCTTTGCATAGTAGAGTTTTAACTTGCACTTACAGATGTAACGAACAAACTGTAGTTACTGACATTGGTTTTCTGAAGGGTTCCTGAGCCCATGTGGTGATATCCTTTACACACTGATGTCTCTTTTTGATGCAGTACCGCCTGAGGGATCGAAAGTCTGTAATATCATGGCTTATCTGCAGTGATTTCTCCAGATTCTCTGAACCTTGTGATGATATTACAGAGCGTAGATGGTGAAATCCCTAAATTCCTTGTTGAGAAATGTTGTTCTTAAAGAATTTGCTCAGGCATTTGTTGACAAAGTGGTGACCCTCGCCCCCGTCCTTGTTTGTGAATGACTGAGCCTTTCATGGAAGCTGCTTTTATACCCAATCATGGCACCCACCTGTTCCCAATTAGCCTGTTCACCTGTGGGATGTTCCAAATAAGTCTTTGATGAGCATTCCTCAACTTTCTCACTCTTTTTTTGCCACTTGTGCCAGCTTTTTTGAAACATGTTGCAGGCATCAAATTCCAAATGAGCTAATATTTGCAAAAAATAACGAAGTTTCTCAGTGTGAACATGAAATATCTTGTCTTTGCAGTCTATTCACTTGAATATAAGTTAAAAATTATTTGTTGTATTCTCTTTTTATTTACCATTTACCGTATTTTCCGCACCATAAGCCGCCCTGGGTTATAAGCCGCGCCTTCAATGAACGGCATATTTCAAAACTTTGTCCACCTATAAGCCGCCCCGTGTTATAAGCCGCATCTAACTGCGCTAAAGGAATGTCAAAAAAACAGTCAGATAGGTCAGTCAAACTTTAATAATATATTAAAAACCAGCGTGATGTGGGCGCGCATGGAGTCGTATATCAACATGGACGGAGCTGCGTGAAAAAAGCCACCCGGCCTCTTCGCGTAAACTTACCTTAACCACTCGCTCATCTTTTCTTCATCCATCCCTTCGAGTTAGCTTTTATGATGACGCCGGCTGGAAAGGTCTCTTTTGGCAAGGTCTTCCTTTTGAATATCACCATGGGTGGAAGTTTCTGGCCATTAGCATGGCAAGCTAGAACCACAGTGAAGGATGACTTCTCATTCCCTGTGGTGCGAATATTCACCGTACGTGCTCCCGTTGTATCCACAGTGCGGTTCACAGGAATATCAAAAGTCAGTGGAACCTCGTCCATGTTGATAATGTTCTCTGGCCGGATATTTTTTTCAGCTATCTTGTTTTTACAATATGCACGGAAAGTAGCCAGCTTTTCTTGAAAGTCTTTAGGCAGTTGCTGTGAAATAGTAGTCCGTGTGCGGATGGAGAGATTGCGTCTTTTCATGAACCGGAAACCTGTCGCCATTTTGTGGTCTTTACAGATGTAAACACACAAAGGAAATGAAACGTAATATCCGCGCGCTTCTTCTTCTTCTACGCGGGCGGGTGGTTGCTTACAGTAGAAGAAGAAGCGCTTCCTGTTCTATGGGGGCGGGTGCTTACCTTGGCGGTTGCTTGCGTAGAAGAAGAAGCACTTCCTCTTCTACGGGGAAAAAAGATGGCGGCTGTTTACCGTAGTTGCGAGACCGAAACTTTATGAAAATGAATCTTAATATTAATCCATATATAAAGCGCACCGGGTTATAAGCCGCACTGTCAGCTTTTGAGTAAATTTGTGGTTTTTAGGTGCGGCTAATAGTGCGGAAAATACGGTACACAACGTGACAACTTCACTGCTTTTGGCTGTTGTACTTTTTATAGTTCAAGACTTACGGTCATTTAAAAACAGCACTGCACCTCATAATGGCGGCTACAGTTTTGATGTTGAAAATCTAAAAAAATATGTAAAACGTCCGGCAGACCGGATTGAAAATCTTACTGGGCCGCATGTGGCCGTGTCTGCTGCAGAGGTAACATACCCAACCAACTCCTTCGCCTAAATATCTTCCATGCTATCGTCACAAAGCAGACAGGATGAGGAAGGAGAAAGAAAATTGAGAGCAGCCTGAATTTTAGCAGCAACAACATTCATGTTCAGTCTTACTGCAGAGTCTTGGATTGACGAATGATTAGAAATTCATAAGTGGCTGGAGGCTACGATGTCTTTGATCACATTTCATCTCCATAATTCAAAGAGAAAAACATGTTATTTGGCTGGAGGAGACACATTATCTTTCTCTTCTCAGTCGACTGTCATCACTGCTCTTGTTTTCTTCATCACTCTTGTGAAATTGATCATTTCCCCGCTGGGATGGGTAATTGAATGTATTAATTTAATTATATTAAAGATGGATAAATAAGCGTTCAAAAGTGAGGCTTCACTTTCCAAAATACACAAGTCTGATGGTAATTTCCATTGGATATACTTTATAAATGCTGCTGATTAGCATTAGCATCCATGAGGATTGCAAGTGGCCTGGGTCTTTTTGCTGCAATGAGCTTGCAGAACGCCAGCTGTCAGCAGCCTTTCCCAGTTGCTGACCCTGCATGAGACCAGTCTAACTGGTTGGCGAGGCAATGACTGGAAGCAGGGATAGGTCCAATTTATAAGATTTATTTTAAGACACAATGCATGATTGGAATATGAACCCTATGAGTCTCTCTCTCCCTTTATTTCCAGGCTTTTACTTCTTTCACACGTTTTTAAATACCTTTTGAACGAGTGCATCACTCAATGATAACTACGAACCAGATTTGAGGCTTTACGCAACATGCTGGCTCCAGTCATGAGAATATGATGTGTGACCTGCTTAGTCCAAGGTGTATACACAAGGAATCAGGGTCCCCTGTGGTCATCATCATCATCGGCGGTCACTCGAACGAGTATGACGATCCTCCTGGTAGGGGTGTATCCCTTTATGGAGGATGCCTGTGCGTGACTTTGTTTAACGTGGGGAGACTGGTGCACAGACAGTCACCACACGATCCTTGACAGAATCGGGTCAGGGTCCAGTGGCATGGAGTCCAAGACGACTGGGGACCCTTTTCTGCTGCAGCCTTCTTCCGCCGTTGAGGTCTTCACCGTATCCCTGGCTAGGGGGCAGTCAGGTACTAGGCCTTTGCCAAGGGCCACCTGGGGTAACAGTAGTAAAGGTGCCCCAAGACCCCATAGAGGAGCCTCCACTGCCAGATGCACTTTAACGTCATGCTCAGGACACAAAAAAATCAAGTGTAGTAGGGAAGTTAAATAGGAAACTTTTTTTTTTTTTTTGCCCTCAAAGTCCTTCTTTGTCCAGGAAATTATTCCCTTACTGTTTTTACTGTGTGCACTACAAGAACTAAAATCTAAGTGATTAAAGTACCTGAATGTTTTTGACCGACAATATATATATTTTTAACTACCAGGCACCTTTTGTTAGACAAAAATGCCATTTTTTGAGTAATATTAAGAAAAAATTGAGATGTACTTTTTGTTTTTTTGATTCGGTAGGTGCAATATACACTGCAAAAAGTCAGTGTTCAAAAACAAGAAAAAATAAACAAATAAATTAGGAGTATTGTATTTGAACTAAGCAAAATTATCTGCCAATAGAAGAAGAAAATTTGGCTTGTCAAGACTTTCCAAAACAAGTAAAATTAGCTAACCTCAATGAACCCAAAAATACCTTAAAATAAGTATATTCTCACTAATAACAACTTTACTACTACCGTATTTTTCGGAGTATAGGTCGCACCGGAGTATAAGTCACACCTGCCGAAAATGCATAACAAAGAAGGAAAAAAACATGCAACTTTCATAAACTATGAAAAAAACTGCGACTTATAGTCCGAAAAGTACGGTATATGAGTACGTATTTTCTATTGTTTCATTGAAAATAAAACCGCAAAGTCCATTTCACAGCAACTGATATTCCTGTGAACCGCACTGTGGATACAACGGGAGCACGTACGGTGAATATTCGCACCACAGGGAATGAGAAGTCATCCTTCACTGTGGTTCTAGCTTGCCATGCTAATGGCCAGAAACTTCCACCCATGGTGATATTCAAAAGGAAGACCTTGCCAAAAGAGACCTTTCCAGCCGGCGTCATCATAAAAGCTAACTCGAAGGGATGGATGAAGAAAAGATGAGCGAGTGGTTAAGAAAAGTTTAAGTTTACGCGAAGAGGCCGGGTGGCTTTTTTCACGCAGCTCCGTCCATGTTGATATACGACTCCATGCGCGCCCACATCACGCTGGTTTTTAATATATTATTAAAGTTTGACTGACATATCTGACTGTTTTTTTGACATTCCTTTAGCGCAGTTAGATGCGGCTTATAACACGGGGCGGCTTATAGGTGGACAAAGTTTTGAAATATGCCGTTCATTGAAGGCGCGGCTTATAACCCAGGGCGCCTTATGGTGCGGAAAATACGGTAGTATGAAGGCAGGCCATGGAGGAACAGGGAACATTAGAGTTCCCCACTTTCTATGAGGCGCAAGTAATCATCACAACACCGAAGTGTCATTCTTAGTATTTCTTTTCTACGGCGTCATCTTCTCAAGACACGTTCACACCCATTTCCTGGCAAGCATCTGTAGAACAGCAGTGACAAAGCATGTCAAGTACAGTGCTGATAAATCCACACTGAAGTCCACTTTCAAAGTAGCAAGTTGCAATGTCTTGTGTGTACATGTACAAAAGCCAAAAGCAGTGAAGTTGTCAGGTTGTGTAAATGGTAAATAAAAAGAGAATACAACAAATCCTTTTCAACTTATATTCAATTGAATAGACTGCAAAGACAAGATATTTCATGTTCACACTGAGAAACTTTGGTATTTTTTGCAAATAATCATGAACTTAGAATTGAATGGCAGCAACACATTGCAAAAAAGGCATTTTTACCAGTGTGTTACATGGCCTTTCCTTTTAACAACACTCAGTAAAGGTTTGGGAACTGAGGAGACACATTTTTGAAGTGGAATTCTTTCCCATTCTTGCTTGATGTACAGCTTAAGTTGTTCAACAGTCTCCCTTCTCATATTTTAGCCTTCACACATTTTCAATGTCTGGACTACAGGCAGGCCAGTCTAGTACCCGCACTCTTTTACTATGAAGCCACGCTGTTGTAACACATGGCTTGGCATTGTCTTGCTGAAATAAGCAGGGGCGTCCATGATTACGTTGCTTGGATGGCAACATATGTTGCTCCAAAAGCTGTATGTACCTTTCAGCATTAATGGTGCCTTCACAGATGTGTAAGTTACCCATGCCTTGGGCACTAATACACCCCCATACCATCACACATGCTGACTTTTCAACTTTGCGCCTAGAACAGTCCGGATGGTTCTTTTCCTCATTGGACCAATGAGGAAAAGTCCACAGTTTCCAAAAGCAATTTGAACTGTGGACTCGTCAGACCACAGAACACTTTTCCACTTTGCATCAGTCCATCTTAGATGAGCTCGGGCCCAGCAAAGTTGGCAGCTGTTCCGGGTGTTGTTGATAAAATGGCTTTGGCTTTGCATAGTAGAGTTTTAACTTGCACTTACAGATGTAGCGACCAACTGTAGTTACTGACAGTGGTTTTCTGAAGGGTTCCATGTGGTGACATCCTTTATACCGTATTTTCCGCACCATAAGCCGCCCTGGGTTATAAGCCGCGCCTTCAATGAACGGCATATTTCAAAACTTTGTCCACCTATAAGCCGCCCCGTGTTATAAGCCGCATCTAACTGCGCTAAAGGAATGTCAAAAAAACAGTCAGATAGGTCAGTCAAACTTTAATAATATATTAAAAACCAGCGTGATGTGGGCGCGCATGGAGTCGTATATCAACATGGACGGAGCTGCGTGAAAAAAGCCACCCGGCCTCTTCGCGTAAACTTAAACTTACCTTAACCACTCGCTCATCTTTTCTTCATCCATCCCTTCGAGTTAGCTTTTATGATGACGCCGGCTGGAAAGGTCTCTTTTGGCAAGGTCTTCCTTTTGAATATCACCATGGGTGGAAGTTTCTGGCCATTAGCATGGCAAGCTAGAACCACAGTGAAGGATGACTTCTCATTCCCTGTGGTGCGAATATTCACCGTACGTGCTCCCGTTGTATCCACAGTGCGGTTCACAGGAATATCAAAAGTCAGTGGAACCTCGTCCATGTTGATAATGTTCTCTGGCCGGATCTTTTTTTCAGCTATCTTGTTTTTACAATATGCACGGAAAGTAGCCAGCTTTTCTTGAAAGTCTTTAGGCAGTTGCTGTGAAATAGTAGTCCGTGTGCGGATGGAGAGATTGCGTCTTTTCATGAACCGGAAACCTGTCGCTTAGTAGGAGCCATTTTGTGGTCTTTACAGATGTAAACACACAAAGGAAATGAAACGTAATATCCGCGCGCTTCTTCTTCTTCTTCTACGGGGGCGGGTGGTTGCTTACAGTAGAAGAAGAAGCGCTTCCTCTTCTATGGGGAAAAAAGATGGCGGCTGTTTACCGTAGTTGCGAGACCTAAACTTTATGAAAATGAATCTTAATATTAATCCATATATAAAGCGCACCGGGTTAAAAGCCGCACTGTCAGCTTTTGAGTAAATTTGTGGTTTTTAGGTGCGGCTAATAGTGCGGAAAATACGGTACACTGATGTCGCTTTTTGATGCAGTACCGCCTGAGGGATCGAAGGTCAGTAATATCATGGCTTACGTGCAGTAATTTCTCCAGATTCTCTGAACCTTTTGATGGTAAAATCCCTAAATTCCTTGCAATAGCTGCTTGAGAAATGTTGTTCTTAAACAATTTGCTCAGGCATTTGTTGACAAAGTGGTGACCCTCACCCCGTCCTTGTTTGTGAATGACTGAGCATTTCATGGAAGCTGCTTTTATATCCAATCATGGCACCCACCTGTTCCCAATTAGCCTGTTCACCTGTGGGATGTTCCAAATAAGTCTTTGATGAGCATTCCTCAACTTTCTCACACTTTTTTGCCACTTGTGCCAGCTTTTTTGAAACATGTTGAAGGCATCAAATTCCAAATGAGCTAATATTTGCAAACAATAATAAAGTTTCTCAGTGTGAACATGAAATATCTTGTCTTTGCAGTCTATTCAATTGAATATAAGTTGAAAAGGATTTTCAAATCATTGTATTCTTTTTGTATTTACCATTTGCCAACTTTACTGGTTTTGGCTTTTGTAATTGATACTTACAAAAGCGTCCCATGTGTGATGTCTGCAGGATGTTTTCATGCATATTCGTACGTGCTATCGTAATGTAATCGAGCTTGTATCGTTAGCATGAGCAAATACACGTTTACGAGTGTCTGTGTTAGGGTTATTAACATAATTTCTGTTTGTATTATTTCAGTTTTGTAAAGTCACCAAAATGTCAGCGAGGACTTCGTCTGTTTAGCTGATTGGAGAAGTAGCTTACGCAGCTAGTGGGTCCCTGACGATGACTTCTGTTTTGTTTGGCCAGCCGTTTTACTGCCGTGTGACCGGCACTGTTTGGAAACAATTCAGGCATGTACAACATTTACAAACTCTTTCCTACCAGTATATATCTGCGGGTTACGGTCCAGTGTGACTAATATATTAAAAAATATTTCTTTCTTAAAAAAATTGGTGGATGCGGGTTAAATACCGGTGTGCTCTATAGCCCAGAAAATACGGTAAATAAACAAAAAAAAAATTTTAATGGACTTATTTCTAAGGCTGAAACGACGCGTCAACATAGTCGACGTCATCGGTTACGTAAATACGTCGACGCCGTTTTTGTGCGTCGGCGCGTCGCATATTTACGTCACACTACTTTACTGTCATGGCGGAGGGCAAAGCAGACGATGCGAGCGAGGGGAAAAAAGCACGGCAAAAGTCGTCAAAAGTGTGGGAGTATTTCAATAAACGGCCTAATAATGTTGTTGTATGCACACTGTGTCGAGCGGAAATGGCCTATCATAGCAGCACAACGGCTATGAACGAACATTTGAAAAGAAAACCCCCGACAGCGTTCTTGCCATCACCATCAACAAGTCAATCGTCCGCGTGCGTATACGTTGTCATTATTACACAAAAACATGAATGTGTCATTTGTATCTGCGTTGTAAATTCATAAACTAAAGCACCGTTTCGCTCTGAGAGGCGCGTTTGGCGTGCCTGTTCAGTGTTTACAAAGACGCGCTCCTCTTTAACGCTGTGGAGAGGCGGCGGCGGCGAGCGAGCGGCGGGGCGCGCCGGGAGCGACGCCGCAATCGTGCCCAGGTGCGCGATCCGCGCAGTTGGAAGAGAAAAGACTTTGTGTAAAATTAAAAGATTGTAAACCTGGCAAAGCCGTCTGGCGTTCAGTCTGTCGGTCCTGAAAGAACCCCACGGCACAAGACGTGTCACAAACGCTAACGTTAATTAGTTGTGCAAATACCTTTTACAACATTAACAGTTACATATACTATGTACAAACCAACAATTAACTTTCACTTTAATCATACTATCATTGTTGTGTTATTAAGCAAAATAAGCAATACTTTTACTTTTGTTGAAATGTTTACACTGTACACTTTTTTGTATTGGATGTTTAGCTTTATTTTTGCACATTTTAGCAAATAAGCAATAATTTTACTTTTGTTGAAATGTTTACACTTGTTACAGAATATTTCCGTTTTGCACTTTTTTGTATTGGATGTTTATCTTTATTTTTGCACATTTTAAAGCAAAATAAGCAATACTTTTACTTTTGAAATGCTTATACTATTCCAGAATATTAAGATTTGCACTGGATGTTTACTTTTATATTTGCACATTAAAAAGCAAATAAGCTACTTTTAATTTTGTTAAATGTTAAAAGTTTTAAATGTTTACATTGTTACAGAATATTTTGTCATGTTGTTGTCAATGTTGACTGAGTGGCCATACTTTTTTTTTGTAAATAAAAGCCATGCCTTTTGAAAAAACTGGCCTACATTTATTTTTTCCTCTTCATTTTAAATTTAAAAAAAAAATCGGTAAAAGGAAAAATAATCTATAGATTAATCGAAAAAAATAATCTATAGATTAACCGATTAATCGAAAAAAATAATCTATAGATTAATCGATAGAAAAATAATCGTTAGCTGCAGCCCTACTTATTTCCGTAAGCAATATTGAACATCTTACTTAGAGTGCATTTCTTTCCAGTTGGAAGAAACCGAGTCGGATCTTTTTTTGTTGCTGCCATCACGTGATCACGGCATTCTCTAAATAAACGCGAGCCTGAACAATCCTGATTGGCGAACATGTCTGTCACTCAAACGCCGACAACTGTAGAGAAAAAAAAACCCTCAGCCTCTTGTGGTAACATTACTGCACTACTTAAAACCTTCATGTCCATTAATCGTGCAGATCCGTACTTTATTTCTTAGGTTACTTTTGCTAAGTTTGATCAAATAAAATAAAAACTTGTTTCAAATTATCTCTGTCATTTATGTACGTAGTGTTTTCTTTTTTAAAGTAATGTAAATGATATTTCTTGTATAAAAAAAAATGGTGTCTGCCTAAGAGCAGACGGAAAGGCAGGACATTCAGTGTGGAAGCGGAGATCTCGAAGGATGAAAACATTGCAGCCCAGCCTCTGGCTCGCGGGAGTCATGGCTATTAATTATGCCAAGGAGCCTACAACCAAGAGATCCTCTTCTGTAGTTAAAGTCTCCTATTTTTTGAAGGCACCACCTGGCGGTGGAACAGACTACCGTATTTTCCGCACTATTAGCCGCACCTAAAAACCACAAATTTTCTCAAAAGCTGACAGTACGCCTTTTAACCCGGTGCGCTTTATATATGGATAAATATTAAGATTCATTTTCATAAAGTTTCGATCTCGCAACTTCGGTAAACAGCCGCCATCTTTTTTCCCGGTAGAACAGGAAGCGCTTCTTCTTCTACGCAAGCAACGGCCAAGGTAAGCACCCGCCCCCATAGAACAGGAAGCGCTTCTTCTTCTACTGTAAGCAACCACCCGCCCGCGTAGAAGAAGAAAAAGCGCGCGGATATCACCGTACGTTTCATTTCCTTTGTGTGTTTACATCTGTAAAGACCACAAAATGGCTCCTACTAAGCGTCAGGGATCCGGTTCATGAAAAGACGCAATCTCTCCATCCGCACACGGATTACTATTTCACAGCAACTGATATTCCTGTGAACCGCACTGTGGATACAACGGGAGCACGTACGGTGAATATTCGCACCACAGGGAATGAGAAGTCATCCTTCACTGTGGTTCTAGCTTGCCATGCTAATGGCCAGAAACTTCCACCCATGGTGATATTCAAAAGGAAGACCTTGCCAAAAGAGACCTTTCCAGCCGGCTTCATCATAAAAAGCTAACTCGAAGGGATGGATGAAGAAAAGATGAGCGAGTGGTTAAGGTAAGTTTAAGTTTACGCGAAGAGGCCGGGTGGCTTTTTTCACGCAGCTCTGTCCATGTTGATATACGTATGTTTGTGATTGCACATTTGCGTACATTTTGGGAGTGAACAGAGTTGTTAGAACGCTGGTTTTTAATATATTATTAAAGTTTGACTGACCTATCTGACTGTTTTTTTGACATTCCTTTAGCGCAGTTAGATGCGGCTTACAATACCGGGCGGCTTATAGGTGGACAAAGTTTTGAAATATGCCGTTCATTGAAGGCGCGGCTTTTAACCCAGGGCGCCTTATGGTGCGGAAAATACGGTACAAGTGGATAGGACAAAGGCAGTGAGCCTGCATTGTTCAGTAGAGATAAAAAATGGGGTTAAAAGCTAGGGTTGTCTCCATAACATTATTTTGGTACTGGTACCAAAACGGATTTTGATACTTTTTTTAAATAAAAGGGGACCACAAAAAATGTCATTATTGTCTTTATTTGAACAAAAAATGTTAGGGTACATGAAACATATGTTTATTATTGTCATTTAGTACTTAAATAAAATAGTGAACATACTAGACAACTTGTCTTTTAGTAGTAAGTAAACAAACAAAGACTCCTAATTAGTCTGCAGTAACATATTGTGTCATTTATCATTCTGTAAACATTATGAGGGACAAACTGTAAAAATGGATTATTAATCTACTTGTTAATTTACTGTTAATATCTGCTTATTTTCTGTTTGAACATGTTCTATCTACACTTCTGTTAAAATGTAATAATCACTTATTCTTCTCTTCTTTGATACTTTACATTAGTTTTGGATGATACCACACATTTAGGTATGGATCCGATACCAAGTAGTTACAGGATCATACATTGGTCATATTCAAAGTCCTCATGTGTCCAGGGACGTATTTACTGACTTTATAAACATTACATGAATTTTAAAAAAAGGGAAAAAATATTGTTATCATAGAAGTATCGACTAGATACGCTCTTGTACTTGGTATCATTACAGTGGATGTCAGGTGTAGATCCACCCATGGCATTTGTTTACATTGGGACGCCAGTGAGCTTTTGTATCCTCCTACGGTGTGTAGTGAAGCATGTTTAGCTATTCCTCGTACTTGTAAAAAACTTACTTTATTTGTCGCCATGGAGGCAAGGATTAGTGATTTAGAAGTACCTAAAACACTGTGGATGGATGTTAGCCGCTAACTAGCTAGCCATGTCTTAAAGCAGCTCTTCCTGAGGGTGTTTCAGTGTTATAACTTCACCTTTATCTTTACTTTTTACACCAAAATGCGTCCATTCTCCCTTTTCTGTCTACACACTGTGTCTGCTTGTAAGTACTCTGTGTGTGTGCGCTGCCCAACATGCTCCTCTGCTCGTAAAACCAGCAATGTCACCACGTGACAACGATGCGCCATCATGCCCGTTGGGAACGGGTACTTTTCAAACAGAGTATAGTAGCGTTTTTGATTCATTAGTACCGTGATACTGTACTAGTACTGGTATACTGTACAACCATACTGTACACTATATTTTTTATTTTGAGAATTGTAATTATTGGAGAATTATCTGCCAGCAGATTGCGTTTTTCCAATGTTTCATCGTTTAAATCATCCGACACAAAAGCTAAGCAATGTATTTTTTGCATTTTGGTTCCTTACTGTACCAAATATTTACAGACACGTGACCTAAAAACCACGATACGTACTGAACTGTGATTATGGTGTAGCGTTACACACATTTTAAGTAAGATGATCATTTTCTTGTTTTGGTTACGTCTGGTTCCAATCACATAAAACCCACTGTAATTGGTTGGATTTTTTTAATGATTTGGTGACTGTGAGAACTGACAGAAGTAAATATCTGCTTGGCAGGCAGTATTCATACCAGACAAAAATGGGACACCACAGCAATATGTTTATGACTGTTCCAGGGCACGCCATTGGATGATTTGCATCCCCCTTTCTTCGGATAAAGAATTATTTTTTTTTATGTCTTTTTAATCTGGTTGAGCCACAATAGATGTAAGTTCTAGTTGAAAGGCTAAGGTCCCTACCAGGGATAATCTCCACATCTGTCACTGCCTACCAGCCCTCTCATATTAAGATTATTATGGCACTTCCATCTGCAGAGGCATGACTAAACATGCACAACCAGTATTTCTGTCTACTGGGTCCAGCCTTGTAACAATATATACAAGCTAATATGACATTCTATGTTTGGCAGCTCAGTAAAGAAAGAAACTTTAAAGTGTTGTTTATTGTCGTTTAACAATATTGAGGAAGACAATCACTAAGAACAATGGGCATTTACAGGTAAAAGCCAGTAAATTAGAATATTTTGAAAAACTTGATTTATTTCAGTAATTGCATTCAAAAGGTGTAACTTGTACATTATATTTATTCATTGCACACAGACTGATGCATTCAAATGTTTATTTCATTTAATTTTGATGATTTGAAGTGGCAACAAATGAAAATCCAAAATTCCGTGTGTCACAAAATTAGAATATTACTTAAGGCTAATACAAAAAAGGGATTTTTAGAAATGTTGGCCAACTGAAAAGTATGAAAATGAAAAATATGAGCATGTACAATACTCAATACTTGGTTGGAGCTCCTTTTGCCTCAATTACTGCGTTAATGCGGCGTGGCATGGAGTCGATGAGTTTCTGGCACTGCTCAGGTGTTATGAGAGCCCAGGTTGCTCTGATAGTGGCCTTCAACTCTTCTGCGTTTTTGGGTGTGGCATTCTGCATCTTCCTTTTCACAATACCCCACAGATTTTCTATGGGGCTAAGGTCAGGGGAGTTGGCGGGCCAATTTAGAACAGAAATACCATGGTCCGTAAACCAGGCACGGGTAGATTTTGCGCTGTGTGCAGGCGCCAAGTCCTGTTGGAACTTGAAATCTCCATCTCCATAGAGCAGGTCAGCAGCAGGAAGCATGAAGTGCTCTAAAACTTGCTGGTAGACGGCTGCGTTGACCCTGGATCTCAGGAAACAGAGTGGACCGACACCAGCAGATGACATGGCACCCCAAACCATCACTGATGGTGGAAACTTTACACTAGACTTCAGGCAACGTGGATCCTGTGCCTCTCCTGTCTTCCTCCAGACTCTGGGACCTCGATTTCCAAAGGAAATGCAAAATTTGCATGGTTGGGTGATGGTTTGGGGTGCCATGTCATCTGCTGGTGTCGGTCCACTCTGTTTCCTGAGATCCAGGGTCAACGCAGCCGTCTACCAGCAAGTTTTAGAGCACTTCATGCTTCCTGCTGCTGACCTGCTCTATGGAGATGGAGATTTCAAGTTCCAACAGGACTTGGCGCCTGCACACAGCGCAAAATCTACCCGTGCCTGGTTTACGGACCATGGTATTTCTCTTCTAAATTGGCCCGCCAACTCCCCTGACCTTAGCCCCATAGAAAATCTGTGGGGTATTGTGAAAAGGAAGATGCAGAATGCCACACCCAAAAACGCAGAAGAGTTGAAGGCCACTATCAGAGCAACCTGGGCTCTCATAACACCTGAGCAGTGCCAGAAACTCATCGACTCCATGCCACGCCGCATTAACGCAGTAATTGAGGCAAAAGGAGCTCCAACCAAGTATTGAGTATTGTACATGCTCATATTTTTCATTTTCATACTTTTCAGTTGGCCAACATTTCTAAAAATCCCTTTTTTGTATTAGCCTTAAGTAATATTCTAATTTTGTGACACACGGAATTTTGGATTTTCATTTGTTGCCACTTCAAATCATCAAAATTAAATGAAATAAACATTTGAATGCATCAGTCTGTGTGCAATGAATAAATATAATGTACAAGTTACACCTTTTGAATGCAATTACTGAAATAAATCAAGTTTTTCAAAATATTCTAATTTACTGGCTTTTACCTGTATAATTATAGAGACACCATTATCAGAACAAAGTAGGGCTGAGCGATAAAACAATATCAAAATATATTGACAAGTAATCTACAGGAATTAAAAATGTGTTCGATAAAACGTTGGATAATTTGTTTTTTCTTCCATGTTGGAAGAAACTGGAAGTTGCGAAGCAAAGTTGGTTGCATGAACTAAGGTACTCACTCTCTGGTAACTGAGCAACGCAGGAAGTGATCACTGAAAAACAACCAATCAGAGTTGTACGGTATACCGGTACTAGTACAGTATCGCAGTACTAATAAATCAAAAATGGTACTATACTCTTTGAATAGTATCGGTTCTGTCTAGTTGTGTTGGCCCTGGGATGAGGTGGCGACTAGTCCAGGGTGTACCCCGCCTACCGCCTCAATGCAGCTGAGATAAACTCCAGCACCCTCCATGACCCCGAAAGGGACAAGCGGTAGAAAATGGATGGATGGATGAATTCCCAATTTTTTAAAAAATGTTTTATTTTTTCTTTAACAGGCATGACGGCACGTCGTCGTCAAGTCATGACATTGCTGGTTGGGCAGCGCACACACACAGAGTACTTACAAGCAGACACAGTGTGTAGACAGAAAAGGGAGAATGGACGCATTTTGGTGTAAAAAGTCAAGATAAAGGTGAAGTTATAACACTGAAACACCCTCAGGAAGAGGTACTTTAAGACAATGGCTAGCTAGTTAGTAGCTAACATCCGTCCACAGTCGGCAGTGTTTTAGCTACTTCTAAATCACTAATCCTCACCTCCATGGCGACAAATAAAGTGAGTTTCTTACAAGTATCATTATCACTGGAGGACGAGGAATAGCTAAACATGCTTCACTACACACCGTAGGAGGATACAATAGCTCACCGCCGTCACAATGTAAACAAATGCCATGGGTGGATCTACACCTGACATCCACTGTAATGATACCAAGTACAATAGTGTATCTAGTCAATACTACTATGATTACATCAATATTTTTTATCGTCACAAAATATTTTTTCCTTTTTAAAAAATTCCTATTATGTTTATAAAGTCAGCAAATACGTCCCTGGACACATGAGGACTTTGAATATGACCAATGTATGATCCTGTAACTACTTGGTATCAGATCGATACCTAAATGTGTGGTATCATCCAAAACTAATGTCAAGTATCAAAGAAGAGAAGAATAAGTGATTATTACATTTTAACAGAAGTGTAGATAGAACATGTTCAAACAGAAAATAAGCAGATATTAACAGTAAATGAACAAGTAGATTAATAATCAATTTTTACAGTTTGTCCTTTATAATGTGTACAAAATAATAGGTGTATAAATGACACAATATGTTACTGCAGACTAATTAGGAGTCTTTGTTTGTTTACTTACTACTAAAAGACAAGTTGTCTAGTATGTTGACTATTTTATTTAAGGACTAAATGACAATAATAAACATATGTTTCATGTACACTAACATTTTTTGTTCAAATAAAGACAATAATGTAATTTTCTGTAGTCACCTTTATTTAGAAAAGTATCGAAATACACTTTGGTACCGGTACCAAAACATTGGTATCGGGACAACCCTACAACTAATCAGGGAACAGTATCAACAATCAAGTTTGGTTGCGCCATCTTGTCGTCTTGCAGTTGATTCTTAAGTGAGAAGAGAAACTAAAAGAGTGCTGCAGAGAGCGAAGAAGTTGTCGATAACACAGGAAAAGTCACCTGGACAGTATTGGCAGTTTTGGGGATTTTCTTAAAACGGATGGTATAGTCAGACAAATGGGATGTGTAAATGATGCAAGGCGCTGGTTCTCACAGAGACCGGTAATACCACACCGCCTGATTCACAGAAGCTTTAATGGATATCCAAAAGGAGATAATGTTCAAATCTTTCTTCCATAATCAAACAGATTGTAAAAGAAAAGTCAATAGAAAGAGTAGAAACATTCTTAAACACGCGTGGTAGATGGGATCATGAGGCAGAGTGGAGAGGACCTCTAGTAAACAAGACTAGTCTGGCACAGTCCACATGGGATTGAAATAAATCAAGAGCAGGGATTACTTTGGAGCGTGAGATAATCTGAGCGTGAGACAGCTCAGTCTTTAGAGAAAGACAGATTTTGCATTACTGGAGACTTATAGTTAGAAAGTGTGAAACGTCTTCTGTTCATACAGAATTTGGAGCACACGGGAATGCCATTTTCAATATGTTGGTATAAGACCGGGGTCAGCAACCCGCGGCTCTTTAGTGCCACCCTCGTCACCCTGGACCTCTTTCAGAGAAGTGTGAAAATGAAAAAAGATGAAGAAATAAATCCATCCATCCATCCATCCACTTCCACTTAGCCGAGGTCGGGTCGCGGGGGCAGCAGCCTAAGCAGGGAAGCCCAGACTTCCCTCTCCCCAGCCACTTCGTCCAGCTCTTCCTGTGGGACCCCAAGGCGTTCCCAGGCCAGCCGGGAGACATAGTCTTCCCAACGTGTCCTGGGTCTTCCCCGCGGCCTCCTACCGGTCGGACGTGCCCTAAACACCTCCCTAGGGAGGTGTACGGGTGGCATCCTGACCAGATGCCCGAACCACCTCATCTGGCTCCTCTCCATGTGGAGGAGCAGCGGCTTTACTTTGAGCTCGACCCGGATGGCAGAGCTTCTCACCCTATCTCTAAGGGAGAGCCCCGCCACCCGGCGTAAGAAACTCATTTGGGCCGCTTGTACCCGTGATCTTGTCCTTTTGGTCATAACCCAAAGCTCATGACCATAGGTGAGGATGGGAACGTAGATCGACCGGTAAATTGAGAGCTTTGCCTTCCGGCTCAGCTCCTTCTTCACCACAACGGATCGATACAGCGTCCGCATTACTGAAGACGCCGCACCGATCCGCCTGTCGATCTCACCATCCACTCTTCCCTCACTCTTGAACAAGACTCCGAGGTACTTGAACTCCTCCACTTGGGGCAAAATCTGCTCCCCAACCCGGAGATGGCACTCCACCCTTTTCCGGGCGAGAACCATGGACTCGGACTTGGAGGTGCTGATTCTCATCCCAGTCGCTTCACACTCGGCTGCGAACCGATCCAGTGAGAGCTGAAGATCCTGGCCAGATGAAACCATCAGGACCACATCATCTGCAAAAAGCAGAGACCTAATCCTGCAGCCACCAAACCAGATCCCCTGAACGCCTTGACTGCGCCTAGAAATTCTGTCCATAAAAGTTCAGAACAGAATGGGTGACAAAGGGCAGCCTTGGCGGAGTCCAACCCTCACTGGAAACGTGTCCGACTTACTGCCGGCAATGCGGACCAAGCTCTGACACTGATCATACAGGGAGCGGACCGCCACAATCAGACAGTCCGATACCCCATACTCTCTGAGCACTCCCCACAGGACTTCCCGAGGGACACGGTCGAATGCCTTCTCCAAGTCCACAAAGCACATGTAGACTGGTTGGGCAAACTCCCATGCACCCTCAAGGACCCTGCCGAGAGTATAGAGCTGGTCCACAGTTCCACGACCAGGACGAAAACCACACTGTTCCTCCTGAATCCGAGGTTCGACTATCCGGCGTAGCCTCCTCTCCAGTACACCTGAATAGACCTTACCGGGAAGGCTGAGGAGTGTGATCCCACGATAGTTAGAACACACCCTCCGGTTCCCCTTTTTAAAGAGAGGAACCACCACCCCGGTCTGCCAATCCAGAGGTACCACCCCCGATGTCCACACGATGCTGAAGAAATACATTTTATATATATATATATATATATATATATATATATATATATATATATATATATATATATATATATATGTATATATGTATATATTAGGGATGTCCGATAATGGCTTTTTGCCGATATTCGATATTCCGATATTGTCCAACTCTTTAATTACCGATACAGATATACACAGTCGTGGAATTAACACATTATTATGCCTAATTTGGACAACCAGGTATGGTGAAGATAAGGTACTTTAAAAAAAAATTAATAAAATAAAATAAGATAAATAAATTAAAAACATTTTCTTGAATAAAAAAGAAAGTAAAACAATATAAAAACAGTTACATAGAAACTAGTAATTAATGAAAATGAGTAAAATTAAGTGTTAAAGGTTAGTACTATTAGTGGACCAGCAGCACGCACAATCATGTGTGCTTACGGACTGTATCCCTTGCAGACTGTATTGATATATATTGATATATAATGTAGGAAGCAGAATATTAAACAACCCTTTTGTGTGAATGAGTGTGAATGGGGGAGGAAGGTATTTTGGGTTGGTGCACTAATTGTAAGTGTATCTTGTGTTTTTTATGTTGATTTAATAAAAAAAAACAAAAAAAACCGATACCGATAATAAAAAAAACGAAACCGATAATTTCCGATATTACATTTTAAGGCATTTATCAGCCGATAATATCGTCAGGCTGATATCGGACATCTCTAATATACATATATATATATATATATATATTTTTTTTTGGTTTTAATATATTTTCCGTAGGAGGACAAACATGACACAAACCTTCCTAATTGTTAGAAACCTCAGTGTTTATATTAAACATGCTTCACTGATGAGAGTATTTGGCAAGCAATGGTTTGTCCAACATTTTGATAGTAGGCTAATATAACTAACATAGACACTTACATCATGTGTTGTCTTCATTATAACACTAATATAAGACTTTTAAAGTCATTTTGATAGTAGGCTAATATAGCTAATATAGACACTTACATCATGTGTTGCCTTCATTATAACACTTATATAAGACTTTTAATCGTTTGCGGCTCCAGACAGATTTTTTTGGGGACTTTTGGTCCAATACGGCTCTTTCAACATTTTGTGTTGCCGACCCCTGGTATATCAATCAATCAATCAATCATTATTTATATAGCCCTAAATCACAAGTGTCTCAAAGGGCTGCACAAGCCACAACGACATCCTCGGTACAGAACCCACATAAGGGCAAGGAAAAACTCACCCCAGGGGGACGTCGATGTGAATGACTATGAGAAACCTTGGAGAGGACCGCATATGTGGGTAACCCCCCCCCCTCTAGGGAGACCGAATGCAATGGATGTCGAGTGGGTCTGACATAATATTGTGAGAGTCCAGTCCATAGTGGATCCAGCATAACAGTAAGAGTCCAGTCCACAGTGGGGTCAGCAGGAAATAATGAATAATGATCTCAGCGTCGCTAGTGGACAAAATGGAACGAATTTTTGCGATATTACGGAGATGAAAGAAGGCCGTTTTAGTAACACTCTTAATGTGTGACTCAAAGGAGAGAGTTGGGTGGAAGATAATACCCAGATTATTTACTGAGTCGCCTTGTGTAATTGTTTGGTTGTCAAATGTTAAGGTGGTATTATCAAATAAATGTCGGTGTTTAGCAGGACCGATAATCAGCAATTCCGTTTTCTTGGCGTTGAGTTGCAAGAAGTTAGCGGACATCCATTGTTTAATTTCATTAAGACACGCCTCCAGCTGACTACAATCCGGCGTGTTGGTCAGCTTTAGGGGCATGTAGAGTTGGGTGTCATCAGCATAACAATGAAATTTAACACTGTATTTGCGTATGATGTCACCTAGCGGCAGCATGTAAATACTAAGAGTGCAGGGCCAAGAACCGAACCCTGAGGAACTCCGCACGTTACCTTAACATAGTCCGAGGTCACATTGTTATGGGAGACGCACTGCATCCTGTCAGTAAGATAAGAGTTAAACCACGACAAGGCTAAGTCTGACATACCAATACGTGTTTTGATACGCTCTAATAAAATGTTATGATCGACGGTATGGAAAGCAGCGCTAAGATGAAGAAGCAGCAACATAGATGACATCCATCGTTAGCAGTAGATCATTAGTCATTTTTGCGAGGGCTGTCTCCGTAGAGTGATTTGCCCTGAAACCGGATTGAAAAGGTTCACAGAGATTGTTAGACACTAAGTGTTCATTTATCTGCTGTGCGACAATTTTTTCGAGGATTTTTGAGATAAAGGGAAGGTGGGACACCGGCCGGTAGTTTACCATGAGGTCAGGATCGAGGTTAGGTCTTTTGAGCAGAGGATGAATAACCGCTTTTTTTAATGCTAGGGGAACAGTGCCAGAGGAAAGTGATACGTTTATAATATTTAGCACTGATGGACCTAATAATACAAAAAGCTCCTTGATAAGTTTCCCAGGAAATGGGTCAAGTAAACATGTTGTTTGTTTTGTCCCCTTAACACATCTTAACAATTCCTCTAATGTTATTTCATCAAAGAGAGAGAAACTATTTTGGAGGGCGGTATCCGTCGTAGATACAGTCGTATCTGTGTTAATAGAACCCAGTTGTAGGTGCGATGCATTGTCTTTAAAAAAGGTAGTACCGTATTTTCCGCACTATAAGCCGCCCCGGTTTATTAGCCGCACCTTCAATGAATGGCATATTTCAAAACTTTGTCCACCTATAAGCCGCCTTGGGTTATTAGCCGCGCCTACGCTGCGCTAAAAGGAATGTCAAAAAAACAGTCAGATAGGTCAGTCAAACTTTAATAATATATTACAAACCAGCGTTCTAACAACTCTGTTCACCCCCAAAATGTAATGTGCAAATGTGCAATCACAAAAATAGTAACACTCAAATTAGTGCAGTGCAATAGCAACATCAATAACTCAACGTTGCTCGAACGTTAATGTCACACAACACACAAAATAAACATTTAAAGCCCACTTTCTGAAGTTATTCCTCATCCATAAATCCCTCAAATTCTTCTTCAGTGTCTGAATTAAAAAGTTGGGCGAAAACGGCATCCAAAATGGCCGGCTCCGTCTCGTCGAAGTCATCAGAGTCAATGTTGCTGTTGTTTTCCAGCAGTTCCGTGAATCCTGCCTTCCGGAAAGCTCGGACCACAGTTGAGACCGATATATCCGCCCAGGCATTTACAATCCACTGGCAGATGTTAGCGTATGTCGTCCGGCGCTGTCTCCCTGTCTTAGTGGCGCAGGTCATCTTGTTGCTTCCTCTACCTACGCACCATTGATTCATTTATGTTCAATTCTCTCGCTGCTGCTCTATTTCCGTGTTCTACTGCGTGACTTATTGCCTTGAGTTTGAATTCTGCGTTGTACGCGTGTCTCTTAATAGGAGCCATTTTGTGGTCTTTACAGATGTAAACACACAAATGAAATGAAACGCAATATCCACGCGCTTCTTCTTCTACGGGGGCGGGTGCTTACCTTGGAGGTTGCTTACAGTAGAAGAAGAAGCGCTTCCTCTTCTATGGGGGCGGGTGCTTACCTTGGCGGTTGCTTACCGTAGAAGAAGAAGCGCTTCCTCTTCTACGAGGAAAAAAGATGGGGGCTGTTTACCGTAGTTGCGAGACCGAAACTTTATGAAAATGAATCTTAATATTAATCCATATATAAGGCGCACCGGGTTATAAGCCGCACTGTCAGCTTTTGAGAAAATTTGTGGTATTTAGGTGCGGCTTATAGTGCGGAAAATACGGTAAAACAAAACTAACTGCATCAAAACATGTCATTCAGGTGTAAACATAAATGGAATGATGAGTCCTTAACCCTATTGGACTCACCCAAGAAACACAACAATACACTTAAGACCTGGTCACTAGAACTCTACAATAAGAACTAGGACTAATGTAAAGATGAATATAATATATGCAGCTGGGTTGAAGACTTTCAATCACCATTTGGCATCCATAAAATGTCATCAACTTGCTACGGCACCCTTGAAATGAATGTGGATTGATGTGCTGATGATATGCTATAAGGAGTGTGAAAACATGTCTTCAGTGTGTAGGAAAAGATGTCAAGCAAATGACTCTGACCTTTTTTACTCCCAGCAGGGAGGCAGCAGACTGATCTGTAAAGACCTCAGGGAGGTCATGAGCTCACTGTCTCACTTAGATGATTACAGTCATTCCACTAAATGAAAGCTTTTGAATAAAGAGTCCTTCTTGAGGCCAGGCCAGGACCCCATGGGGTGCAGACCCCCTACACATTCATTACACAAATGCCACCTTTAGTGGCAGCCATTCAGCAAAACATGGCTGACCATGACAACAGAGTTGATGAGTCCAACTATTCTACACCACGGAGGTCAAAGATGAACACAGTGGAACTTAAGGTTGTCCCGATGCCAATATTCTGGTACCGGTACCAAAACGTATTTTGATACTTTTCTAAATAAAGGGGACCACAAAAAATGTCATTATTGTCTTTATTGTAACAAAAAATGTTAGTGTACATGAAACATATGTTTATTATTGTCATTTAGTCCTTAAATAAAATAGTGAACATACTAGACAACTTGTCTTTTAGTAGTAAGTAAACAAACAAAGACTCCTAATTAGTCTGCAGTAACATATTGTGTCATTTATACACCCATTATTTTGTACACATTATGAGGGACAAACTGTAAAAATTGATTATTAATCTACTTGCTCATTTACTGTTAATATCTGCTTATTTTCTGTTTGAACATGTTCTATCTACACTTCTGTTAAAATGTAATAATCACTTATTTTTCTCTTCTTTGATACTTTACATTCGTTTTGGATGATACCACAAGTAGTTACAGGATCATACATTGGTCATACTCAAAGTCCTCATGTGTCTAGGGACGTATTTACTGAGGTTATAAACATATGAATTTAAAAAAAAACGAAAACAGATTTTGTGATGCTAAAAATATTGATGTAATCATAGCAGTATCGACTAGATATGCTTCTGTACTTGGTGTCATTACAGTGGATGTCAGGTGTAGATCCACCCATGGCTTTTGTTTACATTGTGACGCCAGTGAGCTATTGTATCGTCCTACGATGCGTCGTGACATTGGATCCCTCAGGCAGTATTGCATCAGAAAACGACATCAGTGTGTAAAGGATATCACCACATGGAACACTTCATAAAACCACTGTCAGTAACTACATTTGGTCGCTACATTTGTAAGTGCAGGTTAAAACTTATGCTGAAAGGTGGAGCAACATATGTTGCCATCCAAGCAACATTATCATGGACGCCCCTGCTTATTTCAGCAAGGCAATGCCAAGCCACGTGTTACAACAGCGTGGCTTCATAGTAAAAGAGTGCGGGACGGCGTGGCGCAGTGGAAGAGTGGCCGTGCGCGACCCGAGGGTCCCTGGTTCAATCCCCACCTAGTACCAACCTCGTCATGTCCGTTGTGTCCTGAGCAAGACACTTCACCCTTGCTCCTGATGGGTGCTGGTTAGCTCCCTCCATCAGTGTGTGAATGTGTGTGTGAATGGGTAAATGTGGAAGTAGTGTCAAAGCGCTTTGAGTACTTTGAAGGTAGAAAAGCGCTATACAAGTACAACCCATTTATCATTATTTATCATTTACTAGACTAGCCTGCCTGTAGTCCAGACATTGAAAATGTGTGAAGGCTAAAATATGAGAAGGGAGACTGTTGAACAACTTAAGCTGTACATCAAGCAAGAATGGGAAAGAATTCTACTTCAAAAATGTGTCTCCTCAGTTCACAAACCTTTACTGAGTGTTGTTAAAAGGAAAAGCCATGTAACACACTGGTAAAAATGCCTCTGCGACAACTTTTTTGCAATGTGTTGCTGCCATTAAATTCTAAGTTCATGATTATTTGCAAAAAAAATGAAGTTTCTCAGTGTGAACATGAAATATCTTGTTTTTGCAGTCTATTCAATTGAATATAAGTTGAAAAGGATTTGCAAATCTGTATTCTCTTTTTATTTACCATTTACACCAGGGGTGCTCATTACGTCGATCGCGAGCTACCGGTCGATCGTGGAGGGTGTGTCAGTCGATCACCAGCCAGGCATTAAAAAATAGTCCTAAAAATGAGCGATCATAAATCTTCACTATGATGTCACTTTCGTCACTTGATTGACATTCACGGCACCCGAGGGTCTTCTGAGATGACGCTGGCTGCTGCCAGCTCATTAAAATTACCGACTGGAAGGCGAGAAACACTTTATTTCAACAGACTCTGGCGCCGTACCTGTCGTCAAAACTCCAAAGATCGACTGCACAGTTGCACAATAAAAGCTCTGCTTCATCCTGCTTGCGCTAACAAAATAAGAGTCTCAGAAAGCTGGCGTGCACAAGCTAGCAAGCTACGGACTGGAGTTTGCCAACAATGTATTTTTTGTAAAGTGTATACAAAGGAGTACGGAAGCCGGATAAATAAGATGCCAAAAAGCAACCACTTTCATGTGGTATTGGACAGAAAGGAGGACTTTTTTTCTCCTCCATTCGAAAATGCGGACCTTATCAGCACCACTGTCTGATTCCAATCAATGCAAGACATCACAATCAGGTAATACACCAACTTATATTCTTGTCTTCATGAAAGAAAGGAATCTATATGCGTTAAACATGCTTGTATTATCTTTAAACACCTTTAACTTATTAACAATATTAACTATACGTGTTAAACATGCTTGTATTATCATTAAACACCTTTAACTTGTTAACAATATTAATTATATGTGTTAAACATGCTTGTATTATCTTTAAACACCTTTAACTTGTTAACAATATTAACTATATGTGTTAAACATGCTTGTATTATCTTTAAACACCTTTAACTTGTTAACAGTATTAATTATATTTGTTAAACATGCTTGTATTATCTTTAAACACCTTTAACTTATTACCAATATTAACTATAATTGTTAAACATGCTTGTATTATCTTTAAACACCTTTAACTTGTTAACAATATTAACTATGTGTTAAACATTCTTGTATTATCATTAAACACCTTTAATTTATTAACAATATTAACTATATGTGTTAAACATGCATGCATTATCTTTAGACACCTTTAACTTGTTAACAATATTAACTATGTGTTAAACATTCTTGTATTATCATTAAACACCTTTAATTTATTAACAATATTAACTATGTGTGTTAAACATGCTTGTATTATCATTAAACATCTTTAACTTGTTAACAATATTAACTATATGTGTTAAACATGCTTGTATTATCATTAAACATCTTTAACTTGTTAACAATATTAACTATATGTGTTAAACATGCTTGCATTATCATTGAACACCTTTAACTTGTTAACAATATTAACTATATGTGTTAAACATGCTTGCATTATCATTAAACACCTTTAATGTATTAACAATATTAACTATATGTGTTAAACATGCTTGTATTATCATTAAACATCTTTAACTTGTTAACAAAAACATATATTTCATAAATAAGTAAATATAAATGATATATATGAATGAGGTAGATCCCCACGACTTGATCAATTGAAAAGTAGCTCGCCTGCAGAAAAAGTGTGAGCACCCCTGATTTACACAATGTGACAACTTCACTGCTTTTGGGGTTTGTAAAACAATATCTATCAAGAGGGAAATTCATATACTGAATTATTCACTGTTACAAGCGGCCCTCACAAGTGAAGTGAATTATATTTATATACCGCTTTTTCTCTAATGACTCAAAGCGCTTTACATAGTGAAACCCAATATCTAAGTTACATTTAAACCGGTGTGGGTGGCACTGGGAGCAGGTGGGTAAAGTGTCTTGCCCAAGGACACAACGGCAGTGACTAGGATGGCAAAAGCGGGGATCGAACCTGGAACCCTCAAGTTGCTGGCACGGCCGCTCTACCAACCGAGCTATACCGCCCTCACAACACATGTGAGACAACAACTGCAGTCCACTTGAAGCAGAGAGTACGTTAAAATAAAAGCATGATGATTTATTACCCCCTCTAATACTTTATTATTAGGTACAGTGCTTGTCAGTAGAAAAGTCTCAGATGTCTGACCTGCGTTTCAACTCGGTCTTTGCAGCGTGGGATCTACAACTAAGTAGGGCGCTCGAAGTAACAGCAGTGAGTATGATGGAGTTGTGTTTTAAATACAGATGTCTCTTTTAGGCCCACATCAGCAGGAAGTGATGTGGAGATGAGGCGGAGTCCTAATTACAGCGCTCTGACTCAGCACTAAGACAAATAGAGGAAGAGCAGAGAGACAAGGAATAAGGGAAAGAGAGAGGAGCCGTTTAAGAATCAAGACTCCTTGTGATCAGCTTAGGAAAAATCCTTAAGGGTAGAAAAAGTGTGAAATGAGGGCATGTCTTTTTCAAAAGAAGCTGCTCTTTGCTACAAGTCCTTCTGTGCTGGCAGAATCAATCCTTGTTCTTCTTAGCATCTTTCTTCCAATTCAAGATCTCAAATCCATCTGTGGTACTATTCCAGTATCTCTTTTGCAAGACAAAATCAAATCAAAACAGCAGTTTGAACAAACAAGGAAAAACCACATAAATCATTCATATAAAATGTTCTCCTTTCAGAATAATAAATGGTACTTTGTCTTTGTACTGCTTTTGGAAAGGAAAACAATGATGACTGATTTCTCGTGAGAGCTGCTAAGTTTTTTTTTGATAATAACAATGATAATGTTTTCTTGAAGCACATGTGGAACTAGACCAAAGACAAAACGGTTCTCAGGAAGATATTAAAAACATCCCAAATGGCTTTCAAATAGTACACATGATGTCATCTGGTTCAGTTATGTACTTTGAATAGGGGTGCTTAAAAAGATCTACCGTATTTTCCGCACTATTAGCCGCACCTAAAAACCACAAATTTACTCAAAAGCTGACAGTGCGGCTTATAACCCGGTGCGCTTTATATATGGATTAATATTAAGATTCATTTTCATAAAGTTTCGGTCTCGCAACTACGGTAAACAGCCGCCATCTTTTTTCCCCGTAGAAGAGGAAGTGCTTCTTCTTCTACGCAAGCAACCGCCAAGGTAAGCACCCGCCCCCATAGAACAGGAAGCGCTTCTTCTTCTACTGTAAGCAACCACCCGCCCGCGTAGAAGAAGAAGAAGCGCGCGGATATTACGTTTCATTTCCTTTGTGTGTTTACATCTGTAAAGACCACAAAATGGCTCCTACTAAGCGACAGGTTTCCGGTTCATGAAAAGACGCAATCTCTCCATCCGCACACGGACTACTATTTCACAGCAACTGCCTAAAGACTTTCAAGAAAAGCTGGCTACTTTCCGTGCATATTGTAAAAACAAGATAGCTGAAAAAAAGATCCGGCCAGAGAACATTATCAACATGGACGAGGTTCCACTGACTTTTGATATTCCTGTGAACCGCACTGTGGATACAACGGGAGCACGTACGGTGAATATTCGCACCACAGGGAATGAGAAGTCATCCTTCACTGTGGTTCTAGCTTGCCATGCTAATGGCCAGAAACTTCCACCCATGGTGATATTCAAAAGGAAGACCTTGCCAAAAGAGACCTTTCCAGCCGGCGTCATCATAAAAGCTAACTCGAAGGGATGGATGGATGAAGAAAAGATGAGCGAGTGGTTAAGGTAAGTTTAAGTTTACGCGAAGAGGCCGGGTGGCTTTTTTCACACAGCTCCGTCCATGTTGATATACGACTCCATGCGCGCCCACATCACGCTGGTTTTTAATATATTATTAAAGTTTGACTGACCTATCTGACTGTTTTTTTGACATTCCTTTAGCGCAGTTAGATGCGGCTTATAACACGGGGCGGCTTATAGGTGGACAAAGTTTTGAAATATGCCGTTCATTGAAGGCGCGGCTTATAACCCAGGGCGGCTTATGGTGCGGAAAATACGGTATTCACATCCAAATTGTGATTTTCATTTATTCCAATAATTGATTTATTTAAAAAATATATATTATTTCTTTATTTTTTAAATAAGACCGCCCACAAAATGGCGCATCCTGAAGCGACTTGAAGATGATGTGTAAAACACCATCTATGCAACATTTTGACCAAAGAACCACCATCACATGTTATGTAGAGCAGTGGTCCCCAACCTTTTTTTGCACCACGGATCGGTTTAATGGAGGCATTATTTTGAAGGACCGGCTTTCCACTTGTGCCAGATAAATACAGCAAAAATAAGTGCATGAAAAATACAAATCACTATAACACTGAATTAGTGTTTCTTTGCAATGAGATGCAGATGGAAATCAGCCTTTGGCTACAATCTGTCACATTTATATTTTATATGTTCATTAATGTGCATTGTATCTTGTCACAAAGCTATAATAAATGGCAACTTCCTATGAGGAGTGTTATTGTACATCTATAAACAAGCTTATTGGTGTGAAAATGCAGTCGTTTATAAATTATTTAATGTTTCTCTGCGGCTTGGTAGCAAAAATGCGTCACAGACCGGTACCGGTCCCCGAACCGGTGGTTGGGGACCACTGCTTTACAGTGCAGATAAGAACGACATTTCTTTGCATTAACTCGTTGTAGTGCAGGATAAAAGAGCAATAATGTGCAGATATACAGTGGGGCAAAAAAGTATTTAGTCAGCCACGATTGTGCAAGTTCTCCCACTTAAAATGATGACAGAGGTCTGTAATTTTCATCATAGGTACACTTCAACTGTGAGAGACAGAATGTGAAAAAAAATCCAGGAATTCATATTGTAGGATTTTTAAAGAATTTATTTGTAATTTATGGTGGAAAATAAGTATTTGGTCAATAACAAAAATTAAACTCAATACTTTGTAATATAACCTTTGTTGGCAATAACAGAGGTCAAACGATTACTATAGGTCTTTACCAGGTTTGCACACACAGTAGCTGATATTTTGGCCCATTCCTCCATGCAGATCTTCTCGAGAGCAGTGATATTTTGGGGCTCTCACCGGGCAACACGGACTTTCAACTCCCTCCACAGATTTTCTATGGGGTTGAAGTCTGGAGACTGGCTAGGCCACTCCAGGACTTTCAAATGCTTCTTACGGAGCCACTCCTTCGTTGCCCGGGCGTTGTGTTTGGGATCATTGTCATGCTGGAAGACCCAGCCACATTTAATCTTCAAAGCTCTCACTGATGGAAGGAGGTTTTGGCTCAAAATCTCACGATACATGGCCCCATTCATTCTTTCCTTAAAACGGATCAGTCGGCCTGTCCCCTTGGCAGAAAAACAACCCCAAAACATGATGTTTCCACCCCCATGCTTCACAGTAGGTATGGTGTTCTTGGGATGCAACTCAGTATTCTTCTTCCTCCAAACACGACGAGTTGAGTTTATACCAAAAAGTTATATTTTGGTTTCATCTGACCACATGACATTCTCCCAATCCTCTGCTGTTTCATCCATGTGCTCTCTGGCAGACTTCAGACGGGCCTGGACATGCACTGGCTTAAGCAGGGGGACACGTCTGGCACTGCAGGATTTGATTCCCTGTCGGCGTAGTGTGTTACTGATAGTAACCTTTGTTACTTTGGTCCCAGCTCTCTGTAGGTCATTCACCAGGTCCCCCCGTGTGGTTCTGGGATTTTTGCTCACCGTTCTCATGATCATTTTGACCCCACGGGATGAGATCTTGCGTGGAGCCCCAGATCGAGGGAGATTATCAGTGGTCTTGCATGTCTTCCATTTTCTGATAATTGCTCCCACAGTTGATTTTTTCACACCAAGCTGCTTGCCTATTGTAGATTCACTCTTCACAGTCTCGTGCAGGTCTACAATTCTTTTCCTGGTGTCCTTCGACAGCTCTTTGGTCTTGGCCATAGTGGAGTTTGGAGTCTGACTGTTTGAGGCTGTGGACAGGTGTATTTTATACAGATAACAAGTTCAAACAGGTGCCATTAATACAGGTAACAAGTGGAGGACAGAAGAGCTTCTTAAAGAAGAAGTTACAGGTCTGTGAGAGCCAGAGATCTTCGTTGTTTGAAGTGACCAAATACTTATTTTCCACCATGATTTACAAATAAATTCTTTAAAATTCCTACAATGTGAATTCCTGGATTTTTTTTCACATTCTGTCTCTCACAGTTGAAGTGTACCTATGATGAAAATTACAGACCTCTGTCATCATTTTAAGTGGGAGAACTTGCACAATCGGTGGCTGACTAAATACTTTTTTGCCCCACTGTATTGACGATGACCCGCCCTGCTATACTTCTGATTGGCTCTGAGCATTTTTCAGCGTTTTTCGCCTGACCAATCAGAAAGGAGGGGCCGTCTAAGCATACCCGCCCCCAAAGTGCCAAAAAGAAACATGACAGCGCGAGGAGAGATGCCAGGGGTACACAGAGAGCGCGCAGAAAGGCGTCGCGCGCGCACAGTAAGGCACCGCGTGTGCGCAAAATGGTGTCGCGCGCGCACACGAAGTGGAGAATCAGCGCGCGATAACAGTTTTTATGCGCTCGGATTTTTGGCACTAATGTGACGCCATAGTTGAGGACCACTGCTGTAGAGCACAAGGAAGTCTTTTACATTTAGAAACAAAAATCATAATAATATGACTCCTTTAATGCGCCCTATAATCCGGTGCGCCTTATATATGAAAAAAGATCGAAAACAGCCCATTCATCGGCAGTGCGCTTTATAATCCGGTGCGCCCTATGGTCCGGAAAATATGGTAACTCTCCTCAAAATACTTGTTACTGCTCTATCAAGGTGAGTAAAAGATAGGAGATATACATCTAAGCTGGCAGCTTTTAGCTTCCAAGTCACAGCAGGTGTGCTGACATATTAAAGCTCGGCTACTGGGCCTACTTGGAGTTCCAGCTAAGTAAATCAGACTTCCAGGCCTGTGGCTGTGCTGCAGATACAAGCAAGTACAAAGCGGGGAAGAAGGTTCATGCAACAATCTTTCCTCCATCCCCACACAATATTTGGACTTTCCACATGCCAAAGCACAGAAGAACAACGGTAGCGTTGCCAGCATGAGATGAAAGCAGAAAATGCCCATGGACATCGATTTGCCCCAATTTTCATATTTTTGCATTTAGCTCGAATTGTCTTCAAAATAAACCATAAACCGCGACATAACCGAGAGAAACTCTGTCATTGTGTACTTCAAAATAAACAAAGGCTTACCATGTAATCACCATGGAAATTAGGTATAAATAGTCACACAACACAAAAGACAGAGAAAAGTTCAAACATATACATCAGCGGTGGCCATTACGTGGATGGTGGAGGGTGTGTCAGTCCATCGCGAGGCAGGCACTAAAAAAATAATGGCCTATCCGAGCATGTATTAAAGTTTAAAGTTATTTAGCCTACTTAGTTGTCAGATTCATGTTGAAAAGGGTTTTAGTACCGTATTTTCCGCACTATAAGGCGCACCTAAAAACCACAAATTTTCTCAAAAGCTGACAGTGCGCCTTATAACCCGGTGCGCTTTATATATGGATTAATATTAAGATTCATTTTCATAAAGTTTCGGTCTCGTAACTACGGTAAACAGCCGCCATCTTTTTTCCCGGTAGAACAGGAAGCGCTTCTTCTTCTACGCAAGCAACCGCCAAGGTAAGCACCCGCCCCCATAGAACAGGAAGCGCTTCTTCTTCTACTGTAAGCAACCACCCGCCCGCGTAGAAGAAGAAAAAGCGCGCGGATATTATCGTACTTCATTTCCTTTGTGTGTTTACATCTGTAAAGACCACAAAATGGCTCCTACTAAACGACAGGGATCCGGTTCATGAAAAGACGCAATCTCTCCATCCGCACACGGATTACTATTTCACAGCAACTGATATTCCTGTGAACCGCACTGTGGATACAACGGGAGCACGTACGGTGAATATTCGCACCACAGGGAATGAGAAGTCATCCTTCACTGTGGTTCTAGCTTGCCATGCTAATGGCCAGAAACTTCCACCCATGGTGATATTCAAAAGGAAGACCTTGCCAAAAGAGACCTTTCCAGCCGGCGTCATCATAAAAGCTAACTCGAAGGGATGGATGAAGAAAAGATGAGCGAGTGGTTAAGGTAAGTTTAAGTTTACGCGAAGAGGCCGGGTGGCTTTTTTCACGCAGCTTCGTCCATGTTGATATACGACTCCATGCGCGCCCACATCACGCTGGTTTTAATATATTATTAAAGTTTGACTGACCTATTTGACTGTTTTTTTGACATTCCTTTAGCGCAGTTAGATGCGGCTTACAACACGGGGCGGCTTATAGGTGGACAAAGTTTTGAAATATGCCGTTCATTGAAGGCGCGGCTTATAACCCAGGGCGACTTATGGTGCGGAAAATACGGTATATATATATATTCTGTCATATTTATATGGATGACAAGTGATTTCCAATAAGATTTTTGTTCTGTTCATCTGAGTAAAATGACCAAAGAGAAGTACCACTGCAATCCTTCTATCCTATTTGACAATATGCAAATACGGCCTGAATTTGTTAATACCTTTTCTCCCTTCTGTCTACAGCAATATCCTAAAATCCTTTAGTAGTGTAACTCTATGAGTACGAGATGTTCTGCACGATGAACAACAAGTGGAGGATTTATTGACCACTCAGCTCTCCATTAAAGCTGCACAAGCAGCCAAGAAATCCACAGATGCCCACAGCTGCTTTTATAGGTTTTAAGTAAAAGCATTGATTTGGATTTTTTTCTTTCTTTCAAGCAGTGTGTTCTCTCCTGACATTAGACTATCATAAGTCTGTGCCTATCTTTCACGACTAGTCAACGGTTTTACAGCAATCAATGGTTTTAGTGACTGTTATTAATGAGAACTGGTGTAGAAGCTTCACAGAAAGTAACAAGCTGTGTTCTATTCTTAGAACAACAAGAATGGGTTTTTTTGCACAGAAAATGTCATTAGTCAGACCAAACCTTAAAACTGTAAGACGAAAAGCAAAAAACAAAGCAAGCAAGTGTACAAGGCAGGGTTGAACTGAGAGCATATGACTCTTCTTTAATCGTATGCTCTATCATGGGTGCTACATGCAAATAAGGGGAGCTGGAGTGTGCTGTGCTGGCACAGGAAGTTGCAGGGGGGTGGTGTTGGATGATGCAAACAGGATGTAAGAAAAGCTACGCTGTGGTATTTTATTATGAGCGTGCACAAAGATATAATAAATGTGTGCAAATGCTGGGAAAGACCAACACACAGGCTCTAAACTCCAAGCAGAACACTTCAATATCATTCATAAAAAGGCAACATTGCCCGGCTTTGGCAATTCTCAAAATCAGCTATTTGCATACCTGCCAACTTTTGAAATCAGAAAAACCTAGTAGCCAGGGTCCAAGGGCCGCAGGCCCCGGTAGGTCCAGGACAAAGTCCTGGTGGAGGGTTCAGGGCTTCGCCCCCCCGACGCAAAATGATTATTAGCATTCAGACAGGTTAAAATGTTGCTAAAACCATCACTTTTCTATCAGTCACAGTGACTTTTCAAAACAAAAATATTACAGCAAAAATCATATGGGTTGATTGACATGTTTATTCTGTAAGCTAACTTCAATAGTTTGAAATTATTTTGACAGTCAATGCCAGTTATCCTGTCAACCTTTCACAAGACTTCAATTTGTTCATTGAAAGTATAAACAGTATAAACACTTTTTACAGTAAACAAATGGTAAAACAGTACTAAACAATTCCATTAAAAAAAAAATTGGTGTCATTATTAACTTTCTGTCCAAGCTTGTATAATCTACTGCCTTGTTCAATTGTAAAACATATTCTGTGCCTAAAATTCACATTTCTATCACAATTACCATACTGTAAACATGGTAAGCTAACTTCATTAAAATTAATAGTCCTGTCAATAGCATGGAATTACAATTCAAATGTAGTTTTTTTGTAAGCCTTTCAAAAGAATTCAAAATATGAAAAATTCATGAAAATTAATTGAAGCCATCAGACACTTGAAAAGTGGCACATCACATCTCTAATGTAATCATTTGAACTTTTCAACAGAAATAGCACTGCAAAAATATTAAGGACATACTTCTGTATTTTGGTAGTTATGCTGTCAACATTTAACAAGATTTCTTCAACTTGGACTTGAAAGCATAAATAGTATAAACACTTTTAACAGTATGTCGTGCTGTGAAATACAGCCGACAGGATTGCGCACCAAACACGAAGCAAGGCCAAAGCGCATGCATGGTGCAGGAGAACAAAGGACTTCTTTCATTTAAGGTTTGTGATAAACCATCAAACTCATTCGTTAAAAGGACTCTATAGTAATATAAAGCGAATTTTTCTGGACATTATCATGCAAGAAAAGTTTATTTTTGGGACCGCGATCACCGCGTAATGATTTTTAAAGGTTGCATTACAAACATTTAACTGTCCCATGTGATCAGCCAGTGCGATTGGAAGTCCATGCTCAATTATTGCCTCCGTAAATAAAACTTCGGCATTTATCACATCCAAAGAATCTGTTTGGGCGACGAAAAACGTTGAAAGTTTTCCACTTGTATCGCTAGCAACGGCATTAGACTTGTGTTTTTTTGTCCCAACGTGGTCTTTTACATCGCTAATTCCTCCGTGTCCGATCGAAAAATCTTGTCTGCACAAGGTGCAATTCGCGTAGTTTTCACCCTTTTTTTTTTTAAATTAATGAAAAACCGTATTTTTTATCACTGCAACCGTAACCCGGAATAGGTTGATGAAAACCGTACGAATTACGGGAAAACCGGAGTAGTTGGCAGGTATGTATTTGAATACAAAAGAAAAGCTAAATCAATACTAAACCCTACTGTAGTCTAAAATGCAGAGCAAAGAAGCAGTAGAAGTACTGATTGGGGCTGGGAAACCAAGATAAAGTTTTGGCACAATATTTTGGGAAAGTTAAGTTAAGTTAAAGTAGCAATGATAGTCACACACACACACACACACACTAGGTGTGGTGAAATTTGTCCTCTGCATTTGACCCATCACCTTGTTCCATCCCCTGGGAGGTGAGAGGAGCAGTGAGCAGCAGCGGTGGCCGCGCCCGGGAACCATTTTTGGTGAATATTAAAGAAGTGTAGGAGCTAGGGTTGTCCCCATACCAATATTTTGGTACCGGCACCAAAATGTATTTCAATACTTTTCTAAACAAAAAATACATGAAACATGAAACATATGTTTATTATTGTAATTGAGTCCTTAAATAAAATAGTCAACATACTAGACAACTTGTCTTTTAGTAGTAAGTAAACAAACAAAGACTCCTAATTAGTCTGCAGTAACATATTGTGTCATTTATACACCTATTATTTTCTACACATTATGAGGGACAAACTGTAAAAATTTATTATTAATCTACTTCTTCATTTACTGTTAATATCTGCTTATTTTCTGATTCAACATGTTCTATCTACACTTCTGTTAAAATGTAATAATCACTTATTCTTCTCTTCTTTGATACTTTACATTAGTTTTGGATGATACCACACATTTAGGTATGGATCCGATACCAAGTACCGTATTTTTCGGAGTATAAGTCGCACCGGAGTATAAGTCGCACCTGCCGAAAATGCATAATAAAAAAGAAAAAAACCATATATAAGTCGCACTGGAGCCCGGCCAAACTATGAAAAAAAAAGCGACTTATAGTCCGAAAAATACGGTAGTTACAGGATCATACATTGGTCATATTCAAAGTCCTCATGTGTCCAGGGACGTATTTACTGACTTTATAAACATAATATGAATTTTAAAAAAAAGGGAAAACGATTTTGTGACGATAAAAAATATCGATGTAATCCTAGTAGTATCGACTAGATACGATCCTGTACTTGGTATCATTACAGTAGATGTCAGGTGTAGATCCATCCATGGCATTTGTTTACATTGTGACGGTGGTGAGCTATTGTATCCTCCTACGGTGTGTAGTGAAGCATGTTTAGCTATTCCTCGTCCTCCAGTGATATTGATACTTGTAAGAAACGTACTTTATTTGTCGCCATGGAGGCAAGGGTTAGTGATTTAGAAGTAGCTAAAACACTGTGGATGGATGTTAGCTGCTAGCTAGCTAGCCATGTATTAAAGCACCTCTTCCTGAGGGTGTTTCAGTGTTATAACTTCACCTTTATCTTGACTTTTTACACCAAAATGCGTCCATTCTCCTTTTTCTGTCTACACACTGTGTCTGCTTGTAAGTACTCTGTGTGTGTGCGCTGCCCAACATGCTCCTCTGCTCGTAAAACCAGCAATATCACCATGTGACGGCCTGCCGTCATGTATAGTACAGTTTTTGATTAATTAGTACCGCGATACTATACCAGTACCGGTATACCGTACAACCCTAGTAGGAGCTAATATATGGAATTGGTCTTCAAAAATAGGCAACTATGAAAAAAAAACTTGTTTCATTGACCTTAATTCAGTGATAATTTGTAAAGACATTACAATAAGGCATAATAACACAGCATACATCTACGACATAACGTCCATGCCTTTAACTTTGTCACAATCCGGCACTAAAACTGTGAACTCATGTACCACTGCTCGCTACTTTAGAGAGCGCCGTTGTTGTCGTGCTCGCCTGACAAAAAAGCCAGAACCTGATTCTGATTCTCTGTCTTCTCTCATTATCATTCATTATTTGTGAGTACTTATACATTTGACAATTTACAACGCATTTAATCAGTGTGTAATTCGTATTAAGGCTGGATTATGCTTCCATGCATTTAACTTGTTAGCTCCCTTCATTGTGGCAATTAAAGTGAATCTACTGTAATAATCACAAGTCAGTATGTGCAAACAAACCTCTGCTAAAAGTTGCTGGCCCATGAGGTTTTTCACGTGTTTGTGAGGCTCATGCAGCTGGCCAGTCAATGCTTTTCTAAAATAACTAATACAAGCACTATTGGGCCACACTCAAATACATATACCACAGCATTTTTCTTATCATATGGAATCAAAAATAGTGCTTGTTGGAGGAATTTGTTGACTTATGTGGTGCACATCTTAGCCTTATTGTACTCCATGTTTTGAGTTAAAAGAGGGATGTAAAAATAAACAGTTTTAATGATAGTCTAACTGTTTTATATCAAAGTTATTGACAAACTGGTATACACAAGCGATGGAGAATATATATCAGTAGAAAAAACTGCATTTAGTTTAGATAATAATGAGTCATATATTGGAATATGGGATCCATTATTTAAATTAGTTTTAACTATTAAATGAACCAAAAATATGACTTATGAGTTGCGATGCAAGTGTAAGCTACTGTGATACTATTGTTCTTTTTTCTTTCTTTTTTTTTTTACAAATGTCTGTAATGATAATGTCAATGAGGGATTTTTTTAATCACTGCTACGTTGAAATTGTTACTAATATTGATACTGTTGTTGATAATATTCATTGTTGTTTCACTACTTTTGGTTTGTTCTGTGTCATGTTTGTGTCTCCTCTCAACTGCTCGCTATTCTGAATGTTGCTTGGTCGGGTTTGGTTTTGGAATTGGATTGCATTATGACATTGCTGGTTTTACAAGCAGAGGAGCATGTTCGGCAGCGCAAATACACTACATACTTACAAGCAGACAGTGTGTAGACAGAAAAGGGAGAATGGACGCATTTTGGTGTAAAAAGTAAAGATAAAGGTGAAGTTATAACACTGAAACACCCTCAGGAAGAGCTGCTTTAAGACATGGCTAGCTAGCTAGCGGCTAACATCCATGCATAGTGTTTTAGCTACTTCTAAATCACTAATCCTGGCCTCCAAGGCGACAAATAAAGTACGCTTCTTACATGTAACATTATCACTGGAGGACGAGGAATAGCTAAACATGCTTCACTACACACCGTAGGAGGATACAATAGCTCACCGGCGTCACAATGTCAACAAATGCCGTGGGTGGATCTACACCTGACATCCACTGTAATGATACCAAGTACAATAGGGTATCTAGTCGATACTACTATGATTACATCGATATTTGTTATTGTCACACAAACTTTTTATTTATTTATTTATTTTTTAAATTCATGCTTTATTTATAAACTCAGTAAATACGTCTCTGGACAAATGAGGACTTTGAATATGACCAATGTATGATCCTGTAACTACTTGGTGTTGGATCAAAAAAATAAAAAAAATAAAAATAAAATAAAATAAAAAATTAAATGTGTGGTATCATCCAAAAATAATGTAAAGTATCAAACAACAGAAAAATAAATTATTATTACATTTTAACAGAAGTGTAGATGTTAAAACAGAAAATAAGCAGATATTAACAGTAAATGAACAAGTATTATTAATAATATTTTTTTACAGTTTGTCCCTCATAATGTGTACAAAATAATAAGTGTATAAATGACACAATATGTTACTGCATACGTCAGCAGACTAATTAGGAGTCTTTGTTTGTTTACCGTATTTTCCGCACTATAAGGCGCACCTAAAAACCACCAATTTTCTCAAAAGCTGACAGTGCGCCTTATAACCCGGTGCGCTTTATATATGGATAAATATTAAGATTCATTTTCATAAAGTTTCGGTCTCGTAACTACGGTAAACAGCCGCCATCTTTTTTCCCGGTAGAACAGGAAGCGCTTCTTCTTCTACGCAAGCAACCGCCAAGGTAAGCACCCGCCCCCATAGAACAGGAAGCGCTTCTTCTTCTACTGTAAGCAACCACCCGCCCGCGTAGAAGAAGAAAAAGAGCGCGGATATTACCGTACGTTTCATTTCCTTTGTGTGTTTACATCTGTAAAGACCACAAAATGGCTCCTACTAAACGACAGGGATCCGGTTCATGAAAAGACGCAATCTCTCCATCCGCACACGGATTACTATTTCACAGCAACTGATATTCCTGTGAACCGCACTGTGGATACAACGGGAGCACGTACGGTGAATATTCGCACCACAGGGAATGAGAAGTCATCCTTCACTGTGGTTCTAGCTTGCCATGCTAATGGCCAGAAACTTCCACCCATGGTGATATTCAAAAGGAAGACCTTGCCAAAAGAGACCTTTCCAGCCGGCGTCATCATAAAAGCTAACTCGAAGGGATGGATGAAGAAAAGATGAGCGAGTGGTTAAGGTAAGTTTAAGTTTACGCGAAGAGGCCGGGTGGCTTTTTTCACGCAGCTTCGTCCATGTTGATATACGATTCCATGCGCGCCCACATCACGCTGGTTTTAATATATTATTAAAATTTGACTGACCTATTTGACTGTTTTTTTGACATTCCTTTAGCGCAGTTAGATGCGGCTTACAACACGGGGCGGCTTATAGGTGGACAAAGTTTTGAAATATGGGCGTTCATTGAAGGCGCGGCTTATAACCCAGGGCGCCTTATGGTGCGGAAAATACGGTACTTACTACTAAAAGACAAGAAACATATGTTTAATGTACCCTAAGATTTTCTGTTAAAATAAAGCCAATAATGCAATTTTTTGTAGTCCCCTTTATTTAAAATGCGCAGTATTGCAGGATAATTGTTTGCGTGAAAGGAGGGGGAGGAGCTGTCAAGATAATTATGATTGATTAAGCATTTAGATGATAATAAAGCGCACCTATTAAGACACAACATTCATTGTTTTAAATAGTAAAATGATTTAGTCCCTGTTATTGATGAAACGTTTTAGCGTTAAGTTTGTCCTTGGGTCCGTGTACGGAGCATCACATCTACTTGGACCACTCTGTCCTAAGACAGCACCGCCTGGAGGTTCAAAGTGCACAATTGAATAGCTCGCTAGAACGCTATTTTTACACGCTGCAATGTAGTTGTTCGTATGTAGCTCGGGGCCACAAACCCAGCAATGTTGGAGACACTGTGCTCAAAGATCTGTTGACGGGAGAGGATTCTGCCGGCAAGAAGGGCTGTTAATCCTAATTTATTGAAAGAGGAAATGAGAACAAGTGCTCGGGGCAGTGGCCAGACTCCACTGCTTTGCCACAAAGTCACAGAAAGCAGATGCAACATTCACTAAGTGTTGCACAAAAACCATCTTTCAACTCTAAACATGTATTGAATCAGAAAAGGTATGTACAAACCCCAAAAGCAGTGAACCTGTCAGGTTGTGTAAATGGTAAATAAAAAGAGAATACAACAAATCCTTTTCAACTTACCGTATTTTCCGCACTATAAGGCGCACCTAAAAACCACACATTTTCTCAAAAGCTGACAGTGCGCCTTATAACCCGGTGCGCTTTATATATGGATTAATATTAAGATTCATTTTCATAAAGTTTCGGTCTCGCAACTACGGTAAACAGCCGCCATCTTTTTTCCCCGTAGAAGAGGAAGCGCTTCTTCTTCTACGGCAAGCAACCGCCAAGGTAAGCACCCGCCCCCATAGAACAGGAAGCGCTTCTTCTTCTACTGTAAGCAACCACCCGCCCGCGTAGAAGAAGAAGAAGCGCGCGGATATTACGTTTCATTTCCTTTGTGTGTTTACATCTGTAAAGACCACAAAATGGCTCCTACTAAGCGACAGGGATCCGGTTCATGAAAAGACGCAATCTCTCCATCCACACACGGACTACTATTTCACAGCAACTGCCTAAAGACTTTCAAGAAAAGCTGGCTACTTTCCGTGCATATTGTAAAAACAAGATAGCTGAAAAAAAGATCCGGCCAGAGAACATTATCAACATGGACGAGGTTCCACTGACTTTTGATATTCCTGTGAACCGCACTGTGGATACAACGGGAGCACGTACGGTGAATATTCGCACCACAGGGAATGAGAAGTCATCCTTCACTGTGGTTCTAGCTTGCCATGCTAATGACCAGAAACTTCCACCCGTGGTGATATTCAAAAGGAAGACCTTGCCAAAAGAGACCTTTCCAGCCGGCGTCATCATAAAAGCTAACTCGAAGGGATGGATGAAGAAAAGATGAGCGAGTGGTTAAGGTAAGTTTAAGTTTACGCGAAGAGGCCGGGTGGCTTTTTTCACGCAGCTCCGTCCATGTTGATATACGACTCCATGCGCGCCCACATCACGCTGGTTTTTAATATATTATTAAAGTTTGACTGACCTATCTGACTGTTTTTTTGACATTCCTTTAGCGCAGTTAGCTGCGGCTTATAACACGGGGCGGCTTATAGGTGGACAAAGTTTTGAAATATGCCGTTCATTGAAGGCGCGGCTTATAACCCAGGGCGCCTTATGGTGCGGAAAATACGGTATTCTCTTTTTATTTACGAATTACACAACGTGACTGCTTTTGGGTTGTGTATATATTTTGTGACATGCCACATATAGGCACGGTTTATGTGATGGTTTGCTTGGTGAGTCATGAGAAGGCAAATGATAGAAACAAATGTTGCGGAATGACTCAAGGCTGTAAAATTAGAGGGGAGCCTGGTCCTGATGGCCAGCTGTGAGAGACACAGTGACGCAGTGATTGCTTGCTAGAGGCAAGTTGTGGAACCTGATTGCTAAATATCCCAGGGACATTGTACAATGTGCTCCTTCTTGGTCTTAACAAATGCCCACAGAAAACATCTCTCTGATAAAGAATCTTTGTCAGCATTGACTTCATTATCTGTTCACTCCAGAGAGAACACGGGTGAGATAAAACCCTTAGATTACAATACTGATATTTAGGAGACATCTAAAACTAAATAATGCCCTACGGCGGGGGTGACCATTACGTCGATGGCGAGCTACGGGTCGATGACGGAGGGTGTGTCAGTCCATCGCCAGCCAGGCATTAAGAAAATAGACCTACCGTATTTTTCGGACTATAAGTCGCAGTTTTTTTCATAGTTTGGGGGGTGCGACTTACACTCAGGAGCGACTTATGTGTGAAATGATGAACACATTAGCGTAAAATATCAATATTATTGATCTCATTCACGTAAGAGACTAGACCAGGGGTGCTCATTACGTCGATCGCGAGCTACCGGTCGATCTCGGAGGGTGTGTCAGTCGATCACCAGCCAGGCATTAAAAAAATAGTCCTAAAAATGAGCGATCATAAATCTTCACTTTGACGTCACTTTCGTCACTTGATTGACATTCACGGCACCCGAGGGTCTTCTGAGATGACGCTGGCTGCTGCCAGATCATTAAAATTACCGACTGGAAGGCGAGAAACACTTTATTTCAACAGACTCTGGCGCCGTACCTGTCGTCAAAACTCCAAAGACCGACTGCACAGTTGCACAATTAAAGCTCTGCTTCATCCTGCCTGCGCGACCAAAATAAGAGTCTCAGAAAGCTGGCGTGCACAAGCTAGCAAGCTACGGAGTTTGCCGACAATGTATTTCTTGTAAAGTGTATACAAAGGAGTACGGAAGCTGGACAAATAAGATGCCAAAAACCAAGCACTTTCATGTGGTATTGGACAGAAAGGAGGACTTTTTTTCTCCTCCATTCGAAAATGCGGACGTTATCATCAACACTGTCTGATTCCAATCAATGCAAGTCATCACAATCAGGTAATACACCAACTTATATTCTTGTCTTCATGAAAGAAAGGAATCTATATGTGTTAAACATGCTTGTATTATCTTTAACCACCTTTAAGTTGTTAACAATATTAACTATATGTGTTAAACATGCTTGTATTATCTTTAACCACCTTTAAGTTGTTAACAATATTAACTATTTGTGTTAAACATGCTTGTATTATTTTTAACCACCTTTAACTTGTTAACAATATTAACTATATTTGTTAAACATGCTTGTTTTATCTTTAACCACCTTTAAGTTGTTAACAATATTAACTATTTGTGTTAAACATGCTTGTATTATTTTTAACCACCTTTAACTTGTTAACAATATTAACTATGTGTTAAACATGCTTGTTTTATCTTTAACCACCTTTAAGTTGTTAACAATATTAACTATTTGTGTTAAACATGCTTGTATTATTTTTAACCACCTTTAACTTGTTAACAATATTAACTATATTTGTTAAACATGCTTGTTTTATCTTTAACCACCTTTAAGTTGTTAACAATATTAACTATATGTGTTAAACATGCTTGTTTTATCTTTAACCACCTTTAACTTGTTAACAATATTAACTATATGTGTTAAACATGCTTGCATTATCTTTAAACACCTTTAACTTGTTAACAGTATTAACTATATGTATTAAACATACTTGTATTATCATTAAACACCTTTAATGTATTAACAACATTAACTATATGTGTTAAACATGCTTGCATTATCATTAAACACCTTTAAATTGTTAACAAAAACATATATTTCATAAATAAGTAAATATAAATTATATATATGAATGAGGTAGATCCCCACGACTTGATCAATTGAAAAGTAGCTCGCCTGCAGAAAAAGTGTGAGCACCCCTGGACTAGACGTATAAGATTTCATGGGATTTAGCGATTAGGAGTGACAGATTGTTTGGTAAACGTATAGCATGTTCTATATGTTATAGTTATTTGAATGACTCTTACCATAATATGTTACGTTAACATACCAGTTGGTTATTTATGCCACATATAACGTACACTTATTCAGCCTGTTGTTCACTATTCTTTATTTATTTTAAATTGCCTTTCAAATGTCTATTCTTGCTGTTGGCTTTTATCAAATACATTTCCCCCAAAAATGCCACTTATACTCCAGTGCAACTTACCGTATTTTCCGCACTATAAGGCGCACCGGATTATTAGCCGCACCTTCTATGAATTACATATTTCATAATTTTGTCCACCAATAAGCCGCCCCGGACTAAAAGCCGCGCCTACGCTGCGCTAAAGTGAATGTCAAAAAAACGCTGCGCTAAAGTGAATGTCAAAAAAACAGTCAGATAGTTCAGTCAAACTTTAATAATATATTGAAAACCAGCGTTCTAACAACTCTGTCCCAAAATGTACAAATGTGCAATCACAAACATAGTAAAATTCAAAATGGTGTAGAGCAATAGCAACATACCGGTAATGTTGCTCGAACGTTAATGTCACAACACACAACACACAAAATAAACATAGCGCTCACTTTCTGAAGTTATTCTTCATTCGTACCGGTAAATCCTTCGAATTCTTCGTCTTCGGTGTCCGAATTGAAAAGTTGCGCTAGCGTGGCTTCCAAAATGGCGGGCTCCGTCTCTTCGAAATCATCGGATTCAGTGTCGCTGTTGTTGTGCAGCAGTTCTGTGAATCCTGCCTTCCGGAAAGCTCGGACCACAGTTGTGACAGAAATATCTGCCCAGGCATTTACAATCCACTGGCAGATGTTGGCGTATCTTGTCCGGCGTTGTCTGCCCGTCTTAGTGAAGGTGTGTTCGCCTTCGGTCATCCATTTTTCCCACGCAGTTCGCAGTCGTGATTTGAATGCCCTGTTGACACCAATATCCAGCGGTTGGAGTTCTTTGGTTAATCCACCCGGAATGACGGCGAGTGTTGTATTTGTGTGCTTCACTTGTTTTTTGACACCATCTGTGATGTGGGCGCGCATAGAGTCATATATCAACATGGACGGAGCAGCGTGAAAAAAGCCACCCGGCCGCTTCGCGTAAACTTCCCTTAACCACTCGCTCATCTTTTCTTCATCCATCCATCCCTTCGAGTTAGCTTTTATGATGACGCCGGCTGGAAAGGTCTCTTTTGGCAAGGTCTTCCTTTTGAATATCACCATGAGTGGAAGTTAGCATGGCAAGCTAGAACCACAGTGAAGGATGACTTCTCATTCCCTGTGGAGCGAATATTCACCGTACGTGCTCCCGTTCCACAGTGCGGTTCAGTTGCTGTGAAATACGGTAGTAATCCGTGTGCGGATGGAGAGATTGCGTCTTTTTATGACCCGGATCGTTTAGTAGGAGCCATTTTGTGGTCTTTACAGATGTAAACAGGAAATGAAACGTACGGTGATATCCGCGCGTTTTTTCTTCTTCTTCCGGGGGCGGGTGAAGCACTTCCTGTTCTATGGGGGCGGGTGAAGCGCTTCCTGTTCTATGGGGGCGAGTGCTTTCCTTGGCGGTTGCTTGCGTAGAAGAAGAAGCGCTTCCTGTTCTACCGGGAAAAAAGATGGCGGCTGTTTACCGAAGTTGCGAGACCGAAACTTTATGAAAATGAATCGTAATAAAGCGCACCGGGTTATTAGGCGCACTGTCAGCTTTTGAGAAAAATTGTGGTTTTTAGGTGCGCCTTATAGTGCGGAAAATACGGTATATGTTTTTTCCTTCTTTATTATGCATTTTTGGCCGGTGCGACGTATACTCCGGAGCGACTTATACTCCGAAAAATACAATAATTAGATTGGCAAATGTGATTTTAACTGTAAAATTCAATAAAATATATTTGCGTAAAAAAAAAAAAAAAAGACCTAAAAATGAGTGATCATCAATCTTCATTAAGACGTCACTTGATTGACGGTCACGGCACCCGAGGATCTTGTGAGCTCATTATTAGGAAAAAATGACCGACAAGAAGGCGAGAAACACTTTTTATTTCATTTCGCTCCGTCAAAACTTTAAAGACCGACTGCACAGTTCCTGTCTTCACAACAAAAGCCCTGCTTCATCCTGCTTGAGCTAACAAAATAAGAGTCTCAGAAAGACATTGAGTTTGCTGCCAATGTATTTCTTGTGAAGTGTATAAAAAGGAGTATGGAAGCTGGACAAATAAGATGGCAAAAAGCAAGCACTGTCATGTGGTATTGGACAGAGAGGAGGACTTTTTTGCTCCTCCATTTGAAAATGTGTAGGTTATCATCACTACTGTCTGATTTTTTAAATATCTACAACATGCATTTGACAGAGTACTAGAACAACTTTGCTATCTTCAACTGGTTTTAAATGCAGAGAAAACAAAGTGTATGCTCTTTACCACATCAAAAACTGTAAGATCATCACTGTGTGAGAACATTTTAACAAGAAATGGGCAACAAATTATGTTAGTATCTGCTTTTAAATATTTAGGATTTTTAATTGATGACCACTTGAGTTTTAAGGAGCACATTCAGTATGTTGTAAAAAAAACTGAAACTTTTACTGGGATTTTATTATAGAAACAAGTCTTGCTTTTTTTTTTTTACTGTGAAACAGAAATTGGTGGAAACAACCTTTTTATCAGTTATTGACTATGGAGATGTGTTGTACATGAATGCTACTGCTGGTTGTCTCCACAAGCAGGATAGTGTGTACCACGGGGCACTGAGATTCATCACCAACTGCGCTCCCCTTACTCACCATTGTGTGTTATACTCAATGGTTAACTGGACATCTTTATGTGCTCGACGCCTCAATCATTGGTATGTTTTCATCTACAAAACCATTCTGGGTATCACTCCATCTTATCTGTCTTGTTTTTTAACAAAGAGACAAGGAAGTCACAATCTTCGTTCAATGAATATTCTGCAATTTGTCGTCCCCAAAGTAAGAACTGAACTGGGCAAGAAAGCATTTAGGTTTTCAGCACCGAAGGCTTGGAATAACCTACAATCGAACATTAAACTTCAAACCCTTGTTACGTTGAATGAGTTTAAAGCTTCTGTGAAAGGACTGCAGTCTACCTTGTCTGTATGCACATGTGTCATGTCAGCAAGTTTTAATGTTGTAAATGTGATGTTTTATGTATTTGTTTACTGTTTTTAATGTAACCTTGCTGCTGCCCTCTTGGCCAGGTCTCCCTTGGAAAAGAGATCTTTGATCTCAATGGGATTTTACCTGGTTAAATAAAGGCTAATAAAATAATAAAATGATTCCAATCAATGCAAGTCATCACAATCATACCAACTTATATTCTTGTCTTCATGATAGAAACATGCTTGTATTATCATTAAACACCTTTCATTTGTTTAATGATAATACATAAATGATATATACCGTATTTTCCGCACTATAAGGCGCATCGGATTATAAGGCGCACCTTCAATGAATGGCATATTTCAAAACTTTGTTCATATATAAGGCGCACCGGATTATAAGGCGCACCTATGTCAACAAAACAGTCAGATAGGTCAGTCAAACTTTATTAATAGATAACAAACCAGCGTTTTGACAACTCCGTTCACTCCCAAAATGAATAAACAGCCGATTTACTCGTGTTACGTAAATCAAACGTGCAATCACAATATAGTAACACGTGAAATAGTGCAGAGCAATAACAATATATCAATAACTCAACGTTGCTCAAACGTTAATGTCACACAACACAACACACTAAATAAAAATGTAAAGCTCACTTTATGAAGTTATAGCTCATTCACAAATCCCTCGAATTCTTCTTCTTCAGTGTCCGAATTAAACAGTTGAGCGAATACGGCATCCAACATGGCCGGCTCCGTCTCGTCGAAGTCGTCATTAATGGAGTCAGTGTCGTTGCCGTTTATTAGTTCAGTGACAATTCCTGCCTTCCTGAAAGCTCGGACCACAGATGAGACTGAATCAGCCCAGGCATTTACGATCCACTGGCAGATAGTGGCGCATGTCGTCTGGCGCTGTCTCCCTGTCTTGGTGAACGTCACGTGTGTTCGCCTTCTGTCATCCACTGTTCCCACGCAGTTAGCAGTCTAGCTTCGAATGCCCTGTTGACACCAATATCTAGCGGCTGGAGGTCTTTTGTCAATCCACCCGGAATGACGGCGAGTATTGAATTAAGCGCGTAAGCGTGTCTCTTAATGTGATGTTATGAGCTAGCAAATATAACAACTACACTACCCAGCATGCAACGATAGTGACGAGCATGCGCGGTAGCCCTGAGAAGCGTTGTTGTATGCTGGGAGTTAGAATGTGGTTATGAGCACGCTGTGAGTAAACGTTGAGAACTCAGTTAACACGCCTCGTCTGCATTATTTATAATTAGACAGACAACACACTTAATAGGAGCCATTTTGGGGTCTTTACATAAACACACAAATGGAAATGAAACGTCACATATCCCAGCATGCACCGCGCGCTTCTTCTTCTTCTACGGGGAAAAAAGATGGCGGCTGTTTACCGTAGTTGCGAGACCTAAACTTTATGAAAATTAATATTAATATTAACCCATATATAAGGCGCACCGGATTATAAGGCGCACTGTCAGCTTTTGAGAAAATTTGTGGTTTTTAGGTGCGCCTTATAGTGCGGAAAATACGGTAAATGATATATATGAATGAGGTAGATCCCCTCCACTTGGTCCATTAAAAAGTAGCTGGCCTGCAGAAAAAGTGTGGGCACTCCTGCCCTACAGATATCATTATTTCAATGAGTTAATAAAAGTACAATGCAGCCGAGATAGGCTCCAGCACCCCCCGCGACCCCGAAAGGGACAAGCGGTAGAAAATGGATGGATAATGCAATTTGACGTGAAGTTTAAACTCAGTACGACAAACAAGCGATCATAACAGTTCCCTTCATACACAGCTCTATTGACTATAGTTCGTACTACTGGGCTTTTCCACTTTGCACAGCCCCCATCTGGGAGAGACACTCCAACAGTGTAAGCAAAGGATGGTTAAATAAGCAAGGCCAACGTCCTCTCATGAGGGAGACCTTTCGTCCTTGGAGCGGCTTAGCATTGGTTTCAGCAGATGGCCTGGACTGACTACATATACATCGCCATTACTAATCTGCTCGCCACATTCTGAGGACAACTGAGCATATACGAGCTATATATCAAGCTAGCATGATTTAAGGTCGATTTTAGGTCTTGTTGTTTGCAAAATTGCATGTTGACACGTTCTAGCTGCGTCGAATCTGACTGTGCCAAGCAAACCAACGAGTCCTAGCGTCCTCTCTAGCGGTAGTGTCCCTCCACAATGCTAAGTCGCTAATCCTCGCCTTCATGGTACGAATAAAGTACGTTTCTTACAAGGACGAGAAACATCTAAACACGCTACACTACGCACCATAGTAGGCAACAAGAAGCCAGCTAGAGCTCTTGAGTGTTAACAGTGGTGGCAGGGGAGCGATACAAATGTAGACAGTAACGATACAAAGTGTAGTATCAATCAATCAATCAATGTTTACTTACAGTATATAGCCCTAAATCACAAGTGTCTCAAAGGGCTGCACAAGCAACAACAACATCCTCGGCTCAGATCCCACATCAGGGCAAGAAAAAACATTATCAGTATCAGTAAACAGTAGGGTTGTACTAGTATAGCATACCTGCCAACTTTTGAAATCAGAAAAACCTAGTAGCCAGTGTCCAAGGGCCGCAGGCCCCGGTAGGTCCAGGACAAAGTCCTGGTGGGGGGTTCCTTCGCCCCTTGACGCAAAATGATTATTAGCATTCCGACAGGTTAAAATGTTGCTAAAACCATCACTTTTCTATCAGTCACAGTGACTTTTCAAAACAAAAATATTACAGCAAAAATCATATGGGTTGATTGACATGTTTATTCTGTAAGCTAACTTCAATAGTTTGAAATTATTTTGACAGTTAATGCCAGTTATCCTGTCAACCTTTCACAAGACTTCAATTTGTTCATTGAAAGTATAAACACTTTTTACAGTAAACAAATGGTAAAACAGTACTAAACAATTCCATAAAAAAAAAAATTGGTGTCATTATTAACTTTCTGTCCAAGCTTGTATAATCTACTGCCTTGTTCAATTGTAAAAAATATTCTGTGCCTAAAATTCACATTTCTATCACAATTATCATACTGTAAACATGGTAAGCTAACTTCATTAAAATTAATAGTCCTGTCAATAGCATGGAATTACAATTCAAATGTAGTTTTTTTGTAAGCCTTTCAAAAGAATTCAAAATATGAAAAATTCATGAAAATGAATTGAAGCCATCAGACACTTGAAAAGTGGCACATCACATCTCTAATGTAATCATTTGAACTTTTCAACAGAAATAGCACTGCAAAAATATTAAGGACATACTTCTGTATTTTGGTAGTTATGCTGTCAACATTTAACAAGATTTCTTCAACTTGGACTTGAAAGCATAAATAGTATAAACACTTTTAACAGTATAACAGTACTAAACAATTCCAATAGATAACATTGGTGTCATTACCTTTTTGTGGCTAAAATCCGAAAAACGTTGAAAGTTTTCCACTTGTATCGCTAGCAACGGCATTAGACTTGTGTTTTTTTGTCCCAACGTGGTCTTTTACATCGCTAATTCCTCCGTGTCCGATCGAAAAATCTTGTCTGCACAAGGTGCAATTCGCGTAGTTTTCACCCTTTTTGGAACGGATAATTATTCCCGGATAGGCTTTTGAATATTCTTCACGGAATGACTGCAGTTTTCTTTTCGGTTTAAGACTCGTTTGCGATTTTTCTCCGGCTGATTCCATGATCGTTCGCTCGTTTGGAAACAATGGCAACAGGTGCCTCGTGCTTGGCAGCGGTGCTATAAATAGCCTCGCGCATGGCATTCGAAATGGCTCGATAGGAAGTTACGGGAAGCAGTGTCGATTGTCATTGTTGTTACGCGATTTCGTGAATACAAATTTTAATTTTTTTTTATTTTTATTTTTTTTAATTAATGAAAAAACGTATTTTTTAATCACTGCAACCGTAACTAATTACGGGAAAACCGGAGTAGTTGGCAGGTATGCTAGTATAGTATCGCGGTACTAATAAATCAAAAACGGTACTATACTGTTTGAAAAGTTCCGCTTTGCCATATTTTTTTTTTTTACAGGCATGACGACGCGTCGTCGTCATGTCGTGACATTGCTGGTTTTACGAGTAAAGGAGCATGTTCGGCAGCGCACACACACACACACACACACACACACACACACACACACACACACACACACACACAGAGTACTTACAAGCAAACAGTGCATAGACAGAAAAGGGACAATGGACACATTTTGGTGTAAAAACTAACGATAAAGCTGAAGTTATAACACTGAAACACCCTCAGGAAGAGCTGCTTTAAGACATGGCCAACTCGCTAGCGGCTAACATACAACTAGCTACTTCTAAATCACTAAAACACAGAAAATACATCCTTGGACACGTGAGAACTTAAATTATGACCAATGTATGATCCTGTAACTACTTGGTATCGGATTGATACCTATATTTGTGGTATCATCCAAAACTAATGTCAAGTATCAAAGAAGAGAAGAATAAGTGATTATTACATTTTAACAGAAGTGTAGATAGAACATGTTCAAACAGAAAATAACCAACTATTAACAGTAACTAAACAAGTAGATTACTAATACATTTTTACAGTTTGTCCCTCATAATGTTGACAGAATGATAAATGACACAATATGTTACTGCATACGTCAGCAGACTAATTAGGATTATTTGTTTGTTTACCTACTACTAAAAGACAAGTTGTCTAGTATGTTCACTATTTTATTTAAGGACTAAATTACAATAATAAACACATGTTTCATGTACCCTAAGATTTGTTGTCAAAATAAAGCCAATAATGCAATTTTTTGTGGTCCCCTTTATTTAGAAAAGTATCGAAATACATTTTGGTACCGGTACCAAAATATTGGTATCGAGACAACCCTATTATACAGTCAATCAAATACAGTGATTAAATAGACATTTTTTATTACCACAGAATACTTTTGTGAGGTTATTGTTATTAGACTCAGGTAAGGCTGAAACGACGCGTCGACATAGTCGACGTCATCGGTTACGTAAATACGTCGACGCCGTTTTTGTGCGTCGGCGCGTCGCATATTTACGTCACACTACTGTCATGGCGGAGCGCAAAGCAGACGATGCGAGCGAGGGGAAAAAAGCACGCCAAAAGTCGTCAAAAGTGTGGGAGTATTTCAATAAACGGCCTAATAATGTTGTTGTATGCACACTGTGTCGAGCGGAAATGGCCTATCATAGCAGCACAACGGCTATGAACGAACATTTGAAAAGAAAACCCCCGACAGCGTTCTTGCCATCACCATCAACAAGTCAATCGTCCGCGTGCGTATACGTTGTCATTATTACACAAAAACATGAATGTGTCATTTGTATCTGCGTTGTAAATTCATAAACTAAAGCACCGTTTGCTCTGAGAGGCGCGTTTGGCGTGCCTGTTCAGTGTTTACAAAGACGCGCTCCTCTTTAACGCTGTGGAGAGGCGGCGGCGGCGGCGAGCGAGCGGCGAGGCGGGGCGCGCCGGGAGCGACGCCGCAAGAGACAGGGGACGACGAGCGAGCGAGGAAGAGGAGCTGAAAAGCGAGGAAAGAAAGAGAAAAGAGTTGGAAGAGAAAAGACTTTGTGTAAAATTAAAAGATTGTAAACCTGGCAAAGCCGTCTGGCGTTCAGTCTGTCGGTCCTGAAAGAACCCCACGGCACAAGACGTGTCACAAACGCTAACGTTAATTAGTTGTGCAAATACCTTTTACAACATTAACAGTTACATATACTATGTACAAACCAACAATTAACTTTCACTTTAATCATACTATCATTGTTGTGTTATTAAGCAAAATAAGCAATACTTTTACTTTTGTTGAAATGTTTACACTGTACACTTTTTTGTATTGGATGTTTAGCTTTATTTTTGCACATTTTAGCAAATAAGCAATACTTTTACTTTTGTTGAAATGTTTACACTTGTTACAGAATATTTCCGTTTGGCACTTTTTTGCATTGGATGTTTATCTTTATTTTTGCACATTTTAAAGCAAAATAAGCAATAGTTTTACTTTTTAAATGCTTATACTATTCCAGAATATTAAGATTTGCACTGGATGTTTACTTTTATATTTGCACATTAAAAAGCAAATAAGCTACTTTTAATTTTGTTAAATGTTAAAAGTTTTAAATGTTTACATTGTTACAGAATATTTTGTCATGTTGTTGTCAATGTTGACTGAGTGGCCATACTTTTTTTTTTGTAAATAAAAGCCATGCCTTTTGAAAAAACTGGCCTACATTTATTTTTTCCTCTTCATTTTAAATAAAAAAAAAGAATCGGTAAAAGGAAAAATAATCTATAGATTAATCGAAAAAATAATCTATAGATTAACAGATTAATCGAAAAAATAATCTATAGATTAATCGATAGAAAAATAATCGTTAGCTGCAGCCCAAGACTCAGGAAATAAGCCCCAGGACACAGGAGAACTTAAAAGTGCAAAAGCCAAAGGATTTAAAATCAGAGCCAATGGTATTTGTTGCTTTATTTTAGTTATTTCACACTATCCATCCATTTTCTACCGCTTGTCCCTTTTGGGGTCGCGGGGGGTGCTGGAGCCTATCTCAGCTGCATTCGGGCGGAAGGTGGGGTACACCCTGGACAAGTCGCCGCCTCATCGCAGGGCCAACACAGATAAACTAGTTTGTTTAAATTATAATATGTACTGCAATATTAATAAGTAAATTATTTAAAGATTTAATTAATATTGTTCATTGTATTGAACATTTGTAACCTGTTTTGACCATTTACTGTATATACCAAACATATTGTGATATCAATCGTTATATCGGGGAGACTGCAATTAATCTGGTGATAGAGATTTTTGGCCATAACGCTCATCCCTATTCTGAAGCCTCATATCCGTCTTGATGTCTGGAAGTAGCTGGTGGTTTCAGAGTGTTGTCAGCTACGTGGCAAGTTCAGTTCCTTGTGTCCCCTTACAACCCTAACGTGACAGTTGATGAGTTTAAAAAAGGGGAAACGTTCAGACGTAAGTACGGATGTAGTCAGTAGGAAGGTTTCAAGAGGAAGAAGGAAACAGCATAAATAAGATGAAAGAGAGCAAGTGTGTGGGGGGAGATTCAGCCCAACAAAAGGGAAGAACATCATGTCTGCTTCAAAAAGCAAATTAGTCCTATGGGGAAAGCAGCCAACAAATGATTCGGATGAATTGTGGACAGGACCAGAGGCAGCACTTATGCAGTCTATTTTAGACTCACATTATTTCTAGAAATAACCTGGAAAGAAATTCGGCTCATCATAGCCGGCCTGTTATTCTGTATTCCCTCAAGATCAGGGGTCTCAAACATGCGGACGTTATTTTGCGGCCCCCACCTTAATATGAAAGTTTATTGTTAGTGCGGCCCATGAGTTCTAAATGAATGGCACTTGACAGCGTTGTGTGCAGAGCTGAACAAATCTACCAATTACGGTGTAGTGAAAGGCAGTGTTGGGTTAGTTACTGAAAACCAGTAACTACCGTATTTTCCGCACTATAAGGCGCACCTAAAAACCACAAATTTTCTCAAAAGCTGACAGTGCGCCTTATAACCCGGTGCGCTTTATATATGGATAAATATTAAGATTCATTTTCATAAAGTTTAGGTCTCGCAACTACGGTAAACAGCCGCCATCTTTTTTCCCCGTAGAAGAAGCGCGCGGTGCATGCTGGGATATGTGACGTTTCATTTCCATTTGTGTGTTTATGTAAAGACCCCAAAATGGCTCCTATTAAGTGTGTTGTCTGTCTAATTATAAATAATGCAGACGAGGCATGTTAACTGAGTTCTCAACGTTTACTCACAGCGTGCTAACTGCCAGCATACAACGCTTCTCAGGGCTACCGCGCATGCTCGTAACTATCGTTGCATGCTGGGTAGTGTAGTTGTTATATTTGCTAGCTCATAACAGCACATTGAGAGACACGCTTACGCGCTTAATTCAATACTCGCCGTCATTCCGGGTGGATTGACAAAAGACCTCCAGCCGCTAGATATTGGTGTCAACAGGGCATTCGAAGCTAGACTGCTAACTGCGTGGGAACAATGGATGACAGAAGGCGAACACACCTTCACTAAGACGAGGAGGCAGCGCCAGACGACGCCAACATCTGCCAGTGGATCGTAAATTTGCCCAACTTTTCACTGCGGACACCGAAGACGAAGGATTTACGAATGAAGAATAACTTCAGAAAGTGAGCGCTATGTTTATTTTGTGTGTTGTGACATTAACGTTCGAGCAACATTATGTTGCTATTGCTCTGCACTATTTTGAATTTTACTATGTTTGTGATTGCACATTTGCGTACATTTTGGGAGTGAACAGAGTTGTTAGAACGCTGGTTTTTAATATATTATTAAAGTTTGACTGACCTATCTGACTGTTTTTTTGACATTCCCTTTAGCGCAGCGTAGGCGCGGCTTATAGTCCGGGGCGGCTTATTGGTGGACAAAGTTATGAAATATGCCATTCATTGAAGGTGCGGCTAATAATCCGGTGCGCCTTATAGTGCGGAAAATACGGTAGTTACAGTTACTAGTTACTTTATTTCAAAAGTAACTCAGTTACTAACTCAGTTACTTAAACCAAAAAGTAATGCGTTACTGTGAAAAGTAACTATTTAGTTACTTATATATATATTTTAATTTTTTTAAGGCCCCATTTAATGCCCTTTTAGCCTTCATTTCAGTACTGTTATTGCACTGGAGAATAATACAATCTGTTGATCAACTTGACATGCATTTGCATTACTGAACTCTGCTAAGCAATGTGCTCTACATACAACACACAAAGACAAAGATATGTTCCAAAGGGCCAATTTGTTTCAGACCAGAACAAATTGACAAAACTATTTTAAATAGCTGCAACATAACATACATAAGTAACAAACAGCATAATAACAACATAGCTGTAAACCAAGAAAGGCACACTACATACATAAAGCCTAACCAGGCCTTTTTTTTATCTCAAGGAATTCTGAAATAAAATCATGTCTGAAGCCCAGAACACTCTACACATTTCCCCACTTAGTTTAGAGAAAAGGAAATATTAGCCTGGCCCACTAGTATCCCTCTTTAGGTTTGTGAACTTTATAGTCTAAACATTTAGAGTGATGTGATAATCAAACACTCTAGAAGTGTAGAATGAAAGAGTATATAAGAGAATTGACAGAGTGTGTGTACCTTCAGTGTGCAGTGCCTCGTTAAAATCCAGCCGCTTTTGGAGGTGGAGGTGAAGTGTGTGTCTCTTTACTAGCTTCGTCGAAGCATGTTGTTTTTGTAGCTGTTTCAGCATATTTGAATTGCGAGAATAGGATCTTTGATCCTAGACAACTTACATTCAACTAAAATGTTCTTTTCTTTGTGGTCGATAAAAGAAACGTACTGAAAATATCTCCATTTTAAGAAACTCGGCTTCGGGGTTCGCCATGACGTCTTGTTAGTAGACACAGACACGCCCCCTCCCACACACACACAAGTACACACAGACAGCGCGCGGCGCGCCTCTTTCTTGTTGCCTCTTCCGCAGCGCTGAACACTCAGATCTTCTCAGTTTCTAGCCGATACTACATAAAAATAACGCAAAATAACGCAGTAACGCATCATGTAGTAACGGTAACTGAGTTACTGAATATAAAAAATAACGCGCTAGATTACTATTTACCGCCGATAGTAACGGCGTTACAGTAACGCGTTACAAAGTAACGCGTTAGTCCCAATACTGGTGAAAGGTTCTCGACAATATCAAGGGCAGAGAGTGATGGCACTGCCTTTAGTGTCCTCTAGAAACTGACAGCGCATCATCTTTTTCTACAGCGTGCCGGCCCAGACACATGTTGTATGTGGTTTCTGTAGACACACGCAAGTTGTTGCAAGACATACTTGAGGAACAGCCATACATGTCACACTGAGGGTGGTCATATTTTATTTGATTTATTTTTTAACACTGTTGTTACAAATATGCGCCACACTGTGAACCCACACCAAACAAGAATGACAAAAACATTTCGGGAGAACATCCGCACCGTAACACAACATAAACACAACAGAACAAATACCCAGAATCCTTTGCAGCCCTAACTCTTCCGGGCTACAAAAACACCCCCGCCACCCCCAACCCCGCCCACCTCAACCCCCCCCCACACACACCTCAACCCCCCCCCCCCCATCTCCCGAATTCGGAGGTCTCAAGGTTGGCAAGTATGCATTGACGTCACTTGCGTGATGCAAGCAGAGAAACATTTTGCCGCTTTTCCACGACACCCGCACACGCTCTTCCTCCCTCCCTGCCTCCCTCGCTCGCCCGCCTGCTCGCTCCCGCCCCCGTTGTAAACAGTCCGGGCGGGGAAGACGAGCGATCCGGTAGCTTCCAAAGCACTCCGCCGAAGGACCGAGCGACAATACTAAAGTGTGGTGCACTGGACCCCAGCGCTAATACCATACCTTCCAACTTTTGAAATCAGAAAAACCTAGTAGCCAGGGTCCAGGGGCCGCAGGCCCCGTTAGGTCCAGGACAAAGTCCTGGTGGGGGGTTCAGGCTTCGCCCCCCAACGCAAAATGATTATTAGCATTCAGACAGGTTAAAATGTTGCTAAAACCATCACTTTTCTATCAGTCACAGTGACTTTTCAAAACAAAAATATTGCAGCAAAAATCATATGGGTTGATTGACATGTTTATTCTGTAAGCTAACTTCAATAGTTTGAAATTATTTTGACAGTTAATGCCAGTTATCCTGTCAACCTTTCACAAGACTTCAATTTGTTCATTGAAAGTATAAACAGTATAAACACTTTTTACAGTAAACAAATGGTAAAACAGTACTAAACAATTCCATTTAAAAAAAATTGGTGTCATTATTAACTTTCTGTCCAAGCTTGTATAATCTACTGCCTTGTTCAATTGT
>NC_084569.2:40884958-40954958 GCF_033978685.3 Nerophis lumbriciformis | reverse complement strand
ACATGTTTTATCTCGATGAGCTTCAAGAGGTAGTCACCTGAAATGGCTTCACAGGTGTGCTTGAAGCTCATGGAGAGAATGCCAAGAGTGTACAAAGCAGTAATCAGAGCAAAGGGTGGCTATTTTGAAGAAACTAGAATATTTTTTTGTAAAGTACATAAAAGCGCTATATAAATGTAATTCACTTCACACTTCACTCCACACGTGATTCTTCATAGTTTTGATGTGACAATCTACAATGTAAATAGTCATGAAAATAAAGAAAACACATTGAATCTCTCCTCAATCCCACCAACACGTCTTCCTATGAGGAAGCAGTGCCTGGGGAATCTGTGGTGGACTCTTCTATTTCTGGAGCTGAGGTTGCTGAGGTAGTTAAAAAGCTCCTCGGTGGCAAGGCCCCGGGGGTGGATGAGATCCGCCCGGAGTTCCTTAAGGCTCTGGATGCTGTGGGGCTGTCTTGGTTGACAAGACTCTGCAGCATCGCGTGGACATCGGGGGCGGTACCTCTGGATTGGCAGACCGGGGTGGTGGTTCCTCTCTTTAAGAAGGGGAACCGGAGGGTGTGTTCTAACTATCGTGGGATCACACTCCTCAGCCTTCCCGGTAAGGTCTATTCAGGTGTACTGGAGAGGAGGCTACGCCGGATAGTCGAACCTCGGATTCAGGAGGAACAGTGTGGTTTTCGTCCTGGTCGTGGAACTGTGGACCAGCTCTATACTCTCGGCAGGGTCCTTGAGGGTGCATGGGAGTTTGCCCAACCAGTCTACATGTGTTTTGTGGACTTGGAGAAGGCATTCGACCGTGTCCCTCGGGAAGTCCTGTGGGGAGTGCTCAGAGAGTATGGGGTATCGGACTGTCTGATTTTGGCGGTCCGCTCCCTGTATGATCAGTGTCAGAGCTTGGTCCGCATTGCCGGCAGTAAGTCGGACACGTTTCCAGTGAGGGTTGGACTCCGCCAAGGCTGCCCTTTGTCACCCATTCTGTTCATAACTTTTATGGACAGAATTTCTAGGCGCAGTCAAGGCGTTGAGGGGATCTGGTTTGGTGGCTGCAGGATTAGGTCTCTGCTTTTTGCAGATGATGTGGTCCTGATGGCTTCATCTGGCCAGGATCTTCAGCTCTCGCTGGATCGGTTCGCAGCCGAGTGTGAAGCGACTGGGATGAGAATCAGCACCTCCAAGTCCGAGTCCATGGTTCTCGCCCGGAAAAGGGTGGAATGCCATCTTCGGGTTGGGGAGGAGATCTTGCCCCAAGTGGAGGAGTTCAAGTACCTCGGAGTCTTGTTCACGAGTGAGGGAAGAGTGGATCGTGAGATCGACAGGCGGATCGGTGCGGCATCTTCAGTAATGCGGACGCTGTATCGATCCGTTGTGGTGAAGAAGGAGCTGAGCCGGAAGGCAAAGCTCTCAATTTACCGGTCGATCTACGTTCCCATCCTCACCTATGGTCATGAGCTTTGGGTTATGACCGAAAGGACAAGATCACGGGTACAAGCGGCCCAAATGAGTTTCCTCCGCCGGGTGGCGGGGCTCTCCCTTAGAGATAGGGTGAGAAGCTCTGTCATCCGGGGGGAGCTCAAAGTAAAGCCGCTGCTCCTCCACATCGAGAGGAGCCAGATGAGGTGGTTCGGGCATCTGGTCAGGATGCCACCCAATCGCCTCCCTCGGGAGGTGTTTAGGGCACGTCCGACCGGTAGGAGGCCACGGGGAAGACCCAGGACACGTTGGGAAGACTATGTCTCCCGGCTGGCCTGGGAACGCCTCGGGATCCCCCGGGAGGAGCTGGACGAAGTGGCTGGGGAGAGGGAAGTCTGGGCTTCCCTGCTTAGGCTGCTGCCCCCGCGACCCGACCTCGGATAAGCGGAAGAAGATGGATGGATGGATGGACATTGAATGTCCAAACTTACTGTATATTAAAAAAACAAAACCACCACAGTGAAGGAAATAGCAGCATGTATTTTCTAATCCCTTCGTCCAAGCAAGGTTGCAGGCAGACATGTCGAGGCGAGGCGAAAGCATGACGTCTGAAATAAGCATCTCTTGTACGGCATTTCAGAGTGGACATTGAACAAAACTATCTCAACTGCAGCAGATATTTCACATTTACAAGCCCCTAAGATTGTTGAGACTCCAGAAACAGAATTTAAAAAAATGTTATGCCTCTGAAGTAGTCATTAAACGAGAAGTCGCTTACTAAGTAGGTTTGGCAGAATCTGACAAGACCAAAGCATACCTCACTAGTGCTCAGTTCAGGGTGCAATGATTAATGTGTGCTACCCTTTCTCTTAGTTTTTGTGGCTTTACTTCAGTTTCCCCCCCTGCATCACCATGACAACCACGAGTCTTGAGGACGATACACGCAGGAACTAGGTAAATCAGGCAGTAGGACTCCAGTGTGTTTACTGTACAGCGTTTTAGTGTGGTGCCTGCTGGACATCATGCGGGGGCTGAACAGACAGTCCAGTCTAGAAAGTCCAAATGTTAGCTGCTAGACTCAATCAAGCCAGCTGGTGACCAATTTGCTGACTCACTATGTGAAGATGAACATTTCATTTCATGATTATTGTCACCAAACTTAGCTATCAGTAGGAATGAGAACCACTCTTTCATTTATTTGTGGCGGGTCTCTACAAGTATATTTAGCGCTAGCGCTTCACCTGCTTTAATATTATAAACACTGTAATGTGACTACCTGTACATGTAGATAGCTATATAAAATCCACTAATAAAATTGGCACTTTTACCACGGTTTACATCCCTATATTGTAGTAATAAAATTAAATAAGCATTAACAATTAAAAAACAGAGCAAAATTATATAATGCAACAAGAAGAGATATGTTGATACTACTAATGACATATTTGTCTTTAAACAAATGTAAAACATTTTTGATTGTGGCGATGTGCCACGGCAACTTTTGAGCCGCCACACCTTAAAATTGTGTTTTTTGTTCCAAACCCTGTTTCCATATGAGTTGGGAAATTGTGTGAGATGTAAATATAAACGGAATACAATGATTTGCAAATCATTTTCAAGCCATATTCAGTTGAATATGCTACAAAGACAACATATTTGATGTTCAAACTGATAAACATTTTTTTTTTTTGCAAATAATCATTAACTTTAGAATTTGATGCCAGCAACGTGTGACAAAGAAGTTGGGAAAGGTGGCAATAAATACTGATAAAGTTGAGGAATGCTCATCAAAGACTTATTTGGAACATCCCACAGGTGAACAGGCAAATTGGGAACAGGTGGGTGCCATGATTGGGTATAAAAGTAGATTCCATGAAATGCTCAGTCATTCACAAACAAGGATGGGGCGAGGGTCACCACTTTGTCAACAAATGCGTGAGCAAATTGTTGAACAGTTTAAGAAAAAACTTTCTCAACCAGCTATTGCAAGGAATTTCGGGATTTCACCATCTAAGGTCCGTAATATCATCAAAGGGTTCAGAGAATCTGGAGAAATCACTGCACGTAAGCAGCTAAACCCGTGACCTTCGATCCCTCAGGCTGTACTGCATCAACAAGCGACATCAGTGTGTAAAGGATATCACCACATGGGCTCAGGAACACTTCAGAAACCCACTGTCAGTAACTACAGTTGGTCGCTACATCTGTAAGTGCAAGTTAAAACTCTCCTATGCAAGGCAAAAACCGTTTATCAACAACACCCAGAAACGCCGTCGGCTTTGCCTGGCCTGAGCTCATCTAAGATGGACTGATACAAAGTGGAAGTGTTCTGTGGTCTGACGAGTCCACATTTCAAATTGTTTTTGGAAACTGTGGACGTCGTGTCCTCCGGACCAAAGAGGAAAAGAACCATCCGGATTGTTACAGGCGCAAAGTTGAAAAGCCAGCATGTGTGATGGTATGGGGGTGTATTAGTGCCCAAGACATGGGTAACTTACACATCTGTAAAGACACCATTAGTGCTGAAAGGTACATACAGCTTTTGGAGCAACATATGTTGCCATCCAAGCAACGTTACCGTGGACGCCCCTGCTTATTTCAGTAAGACAATGCCAAGCCACGTGTTACATCAACGTGGCTTCATAGTAAAAGAGTGCGGGTACTAGACTGGCTTGCCTGTAGTCCAGACATTGAAAATGTGTGGCGCTTTATGAAGCCTAAAATAGCACGAAGGAGACCCCCGGACTGTTGAACAAGTTAAGCTGTACATCAAGCAAGAATGGGAAAGAATTCCACCTGAGAAGCTTAAAAAATGTGTCTCCTCAGTTCCCAAACGTTTACTGAGTGTTGTTAAAAGGAAAGGCCATGTAACACAGTGGTGAACATGCCCTTTCCCAACTACTTTGGCACGTGTTGCAGCCATGAAATTCTAAGTTAATTATTATTTGCAAAAAAAATAAATAAAGTTTATGAGTTTGAACATCAAATATGTTGTCTTTGTAGTGCATTCAATTGAATATGGGTTGAAAAGGATTTGCAAATCATTGCATTCCTTTTATATTTACATCTAACACAATTTCCCAACTCATATGGAAACGGGGTTTGTACATGAAAGCAAATTAAAGTAATATAATGTATTGTACTGTCTAGGAGAAGACACGATGTCTCGCCCTCTTTTTAGCTTTTATTGCCAATCTTATGTTAACAATTCCAACAAGCATTTCCTCCATGCTTCACTCTTGGACACACAACTGTAAGATCAGCACTGTGTGAGAACATTTTAACAAAAAACTGAAACTTTTACTGGGATTTTTTTATAGAAACAATTCTTGCTTTTCTTTTACTGTGAAACAGGAATTGGTGGAAACAACCTTTTTACCAGTTATTGACTATGGAGATGTGTTGTACATGAATGCTACTGCTGGTTGTCTCCACAAGCAGGATAGTGTGTACCACGGGGCACTGAGATTCATCACCAACTTACTCACCATTGCGTATTATACTCAATGCTTAACTGGACATCTTTATGTGCTCGACGCCTCAATCATTGGTATGTTCTCATCTACAAAACCATTCTGGGTATCACTCCATCTTATCTGTCTTGTCTTTTACCATAGAAACAAGGAAGTCACAATCTTCGTTCAATGAATGTTCTGCAATTTGTCGTCCCCAAAGTAAGAAGTGAACTGGGCAAGAAAGCATTTAGGTTTTCAGCACCGAAGGCTTGGAATAACCTACAATGGAATATTACACTTCAAACCCTTGTTACATTGAATGAGTTTAAAGCTTCTGTGAAAGGACTGCAGTCTACCTTGTCTGTATGCACATGTGTCATGTCAGCAAGTTTTAATGTTGGAAATGTGACGTTTTATGTGTTTTTTAATAATAATAATAATAATAATTAAAGCTGCAAGCAGCGATGGACGGGACCGACTTTGACGCACATAAAATCCAAACCAGAGCAGTAATTAAAACTCTTTGGTCAACTTTTAATCAGAAGGGTTCAATCTCTCTCCTGTGCTAGTTTGAAGCCGACATGACAAACGCGCTCAGAGGAGATAATGTTTGAATAAAGGTGACCGGTTTTTACAAAACGTTTGTTTTGAAGGGGGAATTGCAAACTTCCTGTTGATTTTTGCTGGGGGTCAATAAATGAAATGTAGGTCTAAGTGAGACCTACATAGAGGTTTTTGTTTCATGTCTCTAAGACATTCCTACTGGAAGTTACAGGCAGTTTTGTCTTAGTTTTCTTCCTAGGAGCAGTTGTGTCTGTGTTTTCTTCCTACGGGGCGCTAGAGCGCAATTTTGAGTTTTGGGGTTGGGTTTTTTATTAGATCGCAATTTTTGCCAGTCCTGATGTGTGTGTCCAGTTTGGTGAGTTTTGAAGCATGTTAAGGGGGTCAAATTACAGCTCAAAGAGGCAAAAGTGACGGTTTTTACTAAACTTTTGTTTTGAAGGGGGAATTGCCAACTTTCTGTTGATTTTTACCTAAGGATGTCAATGTATGAAATCTAGGTCTAAGTCAGACCTACATAGAGGTTTTTGTTTCATGTCTCTACGACATTTCTACCGGAAGTTACAAGCAGTTTTGTCTGTGTTTTTTCCTAGGGGGCGCTAGAGCGCAATTGTGAGTTCTGGGTTGTTGTTTTTTTTATTAAATGGCAATTTTCGCCAGTCCTGATGTGTGTGTCAAATATGGTGAGTTTTGAAGCATGTTAAGGGGGTCAAATTACAGCTAAAAGAGGCGGCGGAATAATAATAATAATAAAACGCACAAAATACAATAGGGTCCTCTGTCCCAAAGGGACGTTGCGGTCCCTAATAACTGGGATTTATATAGCGCTTTTCTAAGTTTACTGTTTTTAATGTAACCTTGATGCTGCCCTCTTGGCCAGATCTCCCTTGGAAAAGAGATCTTTGATCTAAATGGGATTTTTTTACCTGGTTAAATAAAGGCTAAATAAAATAAAAACAACGCTTCCTCATTCTTAGCCGAAACCGTTGGTTAACAGACCATGAGAGAAATGAACATCATGACACACTAACACACTGTACACTTTTAAGTAGCAGTAGAGTGGAAAAACAAGTTGACTTTTTATGCTTAATTGTGTTTCATTGCATCCATTAAACCATATCCAATTGTATTTACAATCAACAAAGTATGTGAAAATACCGTCTAAACATTACAAAATTCCATAAATTCAGTCAGCCATTTTGAGTATTCTGCTCTGAATGTATTTGGTAATTTCTGTAGATTCTACATCACTGGAGTAACACTTCTGGATTTCTGACCATATTATCAGATCAGTCATACTGGAAGCATGCGAAAAATTGGAAAGAGATGTGCTGTTTATTATTCACAATCCTCATGTAGGACAAGAACACACGCTTGGCTTTTTTTATACATTCGAAATCGTAAATAAATAGCAAACAATTGAGTCAACAAATCGAGGGTCCTCTGTTGCGCTCATTATACTCTCTAAAAGCCGCTAACAATACTCCATTTACATGTCGTGACCTGAAAATGAACCAATCATGAGCGACATTGTTATTATAAGCGCTAACGCAGACGGACTATTTTAGTGACGCACTGATAGCATTCCAGCATGAGTGGAAATATAACAACAGTATGTGTTTGTTTTATTATGGTTAGTTTGTATGTTTAACACCCAACAATGCTGTAGATGCAATAGTGTTTCAATAAAGCTGCATCCGTTTAGCACTCGGCTTCTAGAAGTTATAACTCAACCTCTTGGGAGAAATCTGCAGAAAAAAATTCCCCAAAAATGCAACAACAATTGAAAATAGAGCAAAACGATATGTAAGAAAAACACAAATGTTAATACTATAATGAATAAAAACATATTAGTTTAAAATGTATGTATAATTTGATTGCCTTTTTAAAGAAAATATATGCATTATAGCAAATAATATGACGAGGCCTTATTGACCACACCCACACCACCACAAGTATCTTGGAAATCTAGGGGGCCGCACCTTCGGTCCCGCTGTTCTGTGTGAAACACTGACACGTTTCACTTTCGCTTTGTCTCGCATTACTGTAAAGCTCGGGCTGCAGCTATAGATTATTTTAGCACTCGAATAATCTATCAATAGTTTGATTAATCAAGTAATTGGATAAAACACACCTCAATGTGTATTTTAAGACATATAATTGAAATAGAGATTGTTGTACTTGCCATAACCTTCATTACCCTCTTTGATCATCTTTTACCTTGTATTATATTGTATATTCCTCTTTTTTTTTTTTTTACCTTCAATTAAACTTTATCTTTTATTTACCTTCTATTTAACCTTTTTTTAACCTATTGACTTTATTTGACCGTCTTTTACCTTGTTTTTTAAATCTTCTTTAGCTTCTATATTCCTACTTTTACCTATTTTAATTTTGATCTAGATTTTATCTTTTAACTTCTTTTACTTTTACCTTCTATTTTAACTTATTACCTTTACCATTTACCTAATTTGATCATCTTTTATCTTGTTTTATCTTCTTGTACCTTCTATGTTCTTACCTCTACCTTTTATTTACCTTATTTCATCTTCTATCTAACCTTGTTTACTTTTTATATACCTTCTGTTACCTTTTACTTACCTTCTAGATGCAATACCTTCTATTACATTTTATTTACCTTATATTTTCCTTTTATCTACTACCCTTTAAAGTATTTTACCTTCTATTTACCTTGTTGTACCTTCTATCTACTTTACATTTACCTTCATTACTTTTTATTTACTACTTTATCTTCTGTTTACTCTTTTTCACCTTATTCTACCTTTAATATACTTATATTACCTTTTATTTACCTTCTATTTACCGTATTTTCCGCACTATAAGGCGCACCGGATTATTAGCCGCACCTTCTATGAATTACATATTTCATAATTTTGTCCACCAATAAGCCGCCCCGGACTATAAGCCGCGCCTACGCTGCGCTAAAGTGAATGTCAAAAAAACGCTGCGCTAAAGTGAATGTCAAAAAAACAGTCAGATAGTTCAGTCAAACTTTAATAATATATTGAAAACCAGCGTTCTAACAACTCTGTCCCAAAATGTACGCAAATGTGCAATCACAAACATAGTAAAATTCAAAATGGTGTAGAGCAATAGTAACATAATGTTGCTCGAACGTTAATGTCACAACACACAAAATAAACATAGCGCTCACCTTCTGAAGTTATTCTTCATTCGTAAATCCTTCGAATTCTTCGTCTTCGGTGTCCGAATTGAAAAGTTGCGCAAGCGTGGTATCCAAAATGGCCGGTTCCGTCTCGTAGAAGTCATCGGGAGTCAGTGTCGCTGTTGTTCTGTGAATCCTGCCTTCCGGAAAGCTCGGACCACAGTTGTGACCGAAATATCTGCCCAAGCATTTACGATCCACTGGCAAATGTTGGCGTATGTCGTCCGAGGCTGTCTGCCCGTCTTAGTGAAGGTGTGTTCGCCTTCGGAGCTGTGTGAAAAAAGCCACCCGGCCTCTTCGCGTAAACTTCCCTTAACCACTCGCTCATCTTTTCTTCATCCATCCATCCCTTCGAGTTAGCTTTTATGATGACGCCGGCTGGAAAGGTCTCTTTTGGCAAGGTCTTCCTTTTGAATATCACCATGGGTGAAGTTAGCATGGCAAGCTAGAACCACAGTGAAGGATGACTTCTCATTCCGTGGTGCGAATATTCACCGTACGTGCTCCCGTTCCACAGTGCGGTTCAGTTGCTGTGAAATACGGTAGTAATCCGTGTGCGGATGGAGAGATTGCGTCTTTTTATGAACCGGATCGCTTAGTAGGAGCCATTTTGTGGTCTTTACAGATGTAAACAGGAAATGAAACGTACGGTGATATCCGCGCGTTTTTTCTTCTTCTTCCGGGGGCGGGTGAAGCGCTTCCTGTTCTATGGGGGCGGGTGAAGCGCTTCCTGTTCTATGGGGGCGGGTGCTTTCCTTGGCGGTTGCTTGCGTAGAAGAAGAAGCGCTTCCTGTTCTACCGGGAAAAAAGATGGCGGCTGTTTACCGAAGTTGCGAGATCGAAACTTTATGAAAATTAATCGTAATAAAGCGCACCGGGTTATAAGGCGCACTGTTAGCTTTTGAGAAAATTTGTGGTTTTTAGGTGCGCCTTATAGTGCGGAAAATACGGCCTACTTACCTTATTTGACTGTCTTTTACCTTGTTTTTTTTATTTATTTTTAGCTTCTATATTCCTACTTTTACCTTTCATTTAACCTATTTAAATTTTTATCTACCTTTTATCTTTTAACTTATTTGACCTTTTACCTACTTATTTAACTTATTTTATCTTTACCATTTACCTAATTTGACCATCTTTTTATCTTGTTTTACCTTCTATATTCTTACTTGTACCTTTTATTTACCTTATTTTATCTTCTATTTAACTTATTTTACTTTATTTACCTTCTAGATACACTACCTTCTTTTATCTTTTATTTACCTTATATTTTTCTTTTATCTATTACCTTTTAACGTATTTTATCTTCTATTTACCTTGTTGTACCTTATATCTACTTGCATTTACAACTTTATCTCCTATTTACCTTTTTTCACCTTATTAATTTACTTATATTACCTTTTATTTACCTTCTATTCAACTTGTTTTACCTTCTTTATGCTGTCTGGAGTTGCACGCATTAAGCGATTAATCGAAACAGAATATTAATCAAAATAATCGATTAATCGTTGCAGACCTACTCAACGCATAGTAAAACAACCTCATCGTTAAAGCACACATTTATATGATCGCTGACTCGGGTGAATGAGACGTCTTTTCTGCTGGAAAAAAGTGCCTATTTTTGGACGAGGAACAATTATTTGGAACTTTGCACTGCATTCCTTTGCTGTACGTCTTCTAAAGTCATATGAGAATTGAATGCTGATGGCACTTCTGTAACTGGGCTTACATAACAGAATTCATCCAAGAGGAAGTTCAGCCGCAGCAACAGAGCATTTCATAATTATGGTTTCTACAGACAAGCCATTCCCGCAAATGAAGGATGGGGAAAAAAAGGTTTTTGCTTACCTTGAGGACTTCTCCACGTTTAAAGCTAAGTTCATCATCAGCAGTGGCTTTGAAATCGTATTTGGCAATGGCCTCCATGGTTTGCGTGCAAGTGGATTTCTTGGCTGGTGTCGTGATTGGGGGACTGAATAAAAAATAAAAACACAGCTTATCCCGGCTTCTGAGGCCAGATGCTTTTCTCCCGAGTCTCTCCTCCCGTCTGTGACCCGTTGCCGTAGGGCTTTGACCTTACATAAAGGCCGCAGCAAGGTTCCTGTCAGAAGGGAGAGAGAGAAGAAGCTGACTAAGATGTGCGGCACAGGTCTGTGAGAAATGTACACAAAGTAGCTGAGGTCGGGAATTCCTTTTAGCAACACACCAACTTACTTCAAATAAATGTAATGTAAATTCCACTACTTTTTAATTACGCTTTGAACCCTGCGGCTTTAACGGTGCGGCTAAATTAGGGATTTTCTTTTACTGACAGCCATAATGCAATAGCTTAAAAACAAACAATAACACACTGATAAGGTGTGTTATTGTTTGTGCTATGGCGCCATCTTTTGGACGAGTTCGCTCATTGCAGGGGCTGCAGTGTCCTTCCATTTAGTCCTTCCAACTGGAAGTAAAAGTGTATTCAGTCTACTAGCCGTCCATAGCGTTCCTACTCGTACGGATTCTCCATTCATTACTCCAATTAGACAAAACGGTACTATATTATGTCTGAAAATTACACACAGAGTACTTACAAGCAGACACAGTGTGTAGACTGAAAAGGGAGAATGGACGCATTTTGGTGTAAAAAGTAAAGATAAAGGTGAAGTTATAACACTGACATGGCAAGCCATCTAGCGGCTAACATCTATCCGCAGTCGGCAGTGTTTTAGCTACTTCTAAATCACTAATCCTGGCCTCCATGGCAACAAATAAAGTAAGTTTCTTACAAGTTTCATTATCACTGGAGGACGAGGAATAGTTAAACATGCTTCGTAGGAGGATACAATAGCTCACCGGCGTCACAATGTAAACAAATGCCATGGGTGGATCTACACCTGACATCCACTGTAACGATACCAAGTACAAGAGTGTATCTAGTCGATACTACTATGATTACATCGATATTTTTTATCGTCACAAAATCTATTTTCCTTTTAAAAAAATTCATATTATGTTTATAGTCAGTAAATACGTCCCTGGACACATGAGGACTTTGAATATGACCAATGTATGATCCTGTAACTACTTGGTATCAGATCCATACCTAAATGTGTGGTATCATCCAAAACTAATGTAAAGTATCAAACAAGAGAATAAGTGATTATTAAATTTTAACAGAAATGTAGATAGAACATGTTAAAACAGAAAATAAGCAGATATTAACAGTAAATGAACAAGTAGATTAATAATCCATTTTTACAGTTTGTCCCTCATAATGTTGACAAAATAATAGGTGTATAAATGACACAATATGTTACTGCATATGTCAGCAGACTAATTAAGAGTTTTTGTTTGTTTACTTACTACTAAAAGACAAGTTGTCTAGTATGTTCACTATTTTATTTAAGGACTAAATTACAATAATAAACATATGTTTCATGTACCCAAACATTTTTTGTTCAAATAAAGACAATGACATTTTTTACTGGTCCCCTTTATTTACAAAACTATTGAAATACATTTTGGTAACGGTACCAAAATATTGGTATCGAGACAACCCTACTACCAACATTATGTTGCCTTATATGGAATAATAACAATACGGCAAGCAACCCTTTAAAACACAATACTTATTCAACATTAGTTGTTTCAGCATTGTGATTGGAAGGTCAAGAACTTTTAATCATCTTAAAAAGTAAACAAACTTAAAATATAAAATGGATTCTCAATCTCCGTTCGCAAAAATGTCACGGAAGTAAATATGGATCATGATGAAGTGCAGGTTATCCTCAGAAAAACTGGGCTGGGTGGTTTGTTTTGTTGTCTTCTTTTGTTGCCATCGCTTTCGGCATACTGGCCTTGTTTGTCCATCTTTCTCATTCAGTCTCATTTTTGTTAAGTTGCGGTGCATCACAAGTCCTTGCTTCCCCCCTCAAAAAATATTTGTTTAATTGTCTTATCTTTTTTCAGGAAAAATAGAGGAAACGGAGAATGAAAGAGGAACATATCTATCAGCAAGAAGTGCTGGCACGTGAACCCTGAAAGAAAATATTGAAAATCAAAACACATGGGTGAATTTCTGCACTATTTTACATTTACATTTATTCTCCTCTACAAACCTTTTCTGGTTATCTTTTTGACACTTACATGCCCCATGTAATGTACCACACAATATCTAGTTCTTTAGTAGTTAATATACCAACATTATAGTCATTGAAAATGTAATGTAAAATTCTATACCAAGCATCCAAAGAACTCAGAAAACAGTAATATACTTCCGGCATTTACATCACACATGCACCTGGGGATAGGTTGACTGGCAACACTAAATTGGCCCTAGTGTGTGAATGTGAGTGTGAATGTTGTCTGTCTATCTGTGTTGGCCCTGTGATGAGGTGGCGACTTGTCCAGGGTGTACCCCGCCTTCTGCCCGATTGTAGCTGAGATAGGAATAGACGAGGAATAGCTAAACATGCTTCACTGCACACCGTAGGAGGATACAATAGCTCACCGGCGTCACAATGTAAACAAATGCCATGGGTGGATCTACACCTGACATCCACTGTAATGATACCAAGTACAGGAGCGTATCTAGTTGATACTACTATGATTACATCGATATTTTTTTACCATCACAAAATCTTTTTTCCTTTTTTTAGAATTCATATTATGTTTATAAACCTAGTAAATACGTCCCTGGACACATGATCGATACCTAAATTTGTGGTATCATCCAAAACTAATGTAAAGTATCAAAGAAGAGAAGAATAAGTGATTATTACATTTTAGAATTGTAGATAGAACATGTCAAAACAGAAAAGAAGCAGATATTAACAGTAAATGAACAAGTAGATTAATAATACATTTTTGCAGTTCGTCCCTCATAATGTGTACAAAATAATAGGTGTATAAATGACACAATATGTTACTGCATACGTCAGCAGACTAATTAGGAGTCTTTGTTTGTTTACTTACTACTAAAAGACAAGTTGTCTAGTATGTTGACTATTTTATTGAACGACAAAATTACAATAATAAACTAACATTTTTTGTTCAAATAAAAACAATGACATTTTATTGTGGTCCCCTTTATTTAGAAAAGTATTGAAATACATTTTGGTACCCGTACCAAAATATGGGTATCGAGACAACCCTAGTGTGTATGTGTATAATATTTTAGAAAAATGACTCTTGTTATCAGGATATAAAATCACTGATATCGTGATATATTATGAATTGGAATTTCCCCCAGGGATCAATAAAGTACTTTCTATTATATTCTACTAGTTTGTGCAGATCCAAAGGTGGGTAGTAACGCGCTACATTTACTCCGTTACATCTACTTGAGTAACTTTTGTGATAATTTGTACTTCTAAGAGTAGTTTTAATGCAACATACTTTTACTTTTACTTGAGTATTATAGAGAAGAAACGCTACTTTTACTCCGCTACTTTTATCTACATTCAGCTCGCTACTAATTTTTATCGATCTGTTAATGCACGCTTTGTTTGTTTTGGTCTGTCAGACAGACCTTCATAGTGCCTGCGTTTCAACAAATACAGTCACTGGTGACGTTTCACTCCGTTCCACCAATCAGATGCAGTCACTGGTGACGTTGGACCAATCAAACAGAGCCAGGCGGTCACATGACCTGACTTAAACAAGTTGAAAAACGTATTCGGATGTTACCATTTAGTGGTCAATTGTACAGAATATGTACTGTACTGTGCAATCTACTAATAAAAGTTTCAATCAATCAATCAAAAGTGTGAAGGAAAAAAGACCCTTTTTTATTTCAACCGTACATCCGGTCAAACGCCTAAAGACTGACTGCACAGTTCCTGTCTACACAATAAAAGTGCCGCTCCATCGCGCCTGCGCTTTCAAAATAAGAGTCTCCGAAAGCCAGCGCAAACAAGCTAGCAAGCTACGGAGTTTGCCGCCAATGTATTTCTTGTAAAGTGTATAAAAACGAATATGGAAGCTGGACAAACAAGATGCCAAAAAACAACCAATTTCATGTGGTATTAGACAGAAAGGAGGAACTTTTTTTCTCCTCCATTTGAAAACGAGGACGTTATCATCACTACTGTCTGATTACAATCAATGCAAGTCATCAGAATCAGGTAATACACCAACTTATATTCTTGTCTTCATGAAAGAAAGGAATCTATATGTGTTAAACATGCATGTATATTCATTAAAACACCTTTAACATGTAAACAAAAACGGCAAAATAAATAAATATAAATTGTATACTGTATATATCAATGTATGTATATATATATATGTGTGTGTATATATATATATATATATATATATATATATATATATATATATATATATATATGTGTATGTATATATATATATATATATATATATATATATATATATATATATATATATATATGATATGTGTGTGTATGTTACTCATCAGTTACTCAGTACTTGAGTAGTTTTTTCACAACATACTTTTTACTTTTACTCAAGTAAATATTTGGGTGACTACTCCTTACTTTTACTTGAGTAATAAATCTCTAAAGTAACAGTACTCTTACTTGAGTACAATTTCTGGCTACTCTACCCACCTCTGTGCAGATCACACAACACTAGATGCAACAATCACAAAAAAAACAAAAAAACTCTGGAGGCACTGATAATAACTGTGTACTTTTATGTTTCTGCAAAAATCACTTAGTCATCACAGAAAACAATGCGGTCCTGACATTGTTGGTCAAAAGCTAAACTCGTTTTACAGTGAATGGCTGAAAAAAGTTAACTATTTCTGTCTTTATAGGCAATGTTTGTATGAACATTCCGGGCCCTGCCAATAACCACAAACAGTCTGCCTGCTAACCACCTGTGCAGACTGGAGATGAAGTGACACATTAGCTTGACCTGCAGCTGCTGAAGGGATAAAACTGCATTATCTCCTTTAGTTGTCGTCAAATGAATCCAACACAACCCGACGTCGTCGTAAAACCATGCAATCTTGTAGAGTCGTGGCAAAAAAAATCAAACGCGTTACTATTTCCAAACCAGTAGTCAGATTAAAGGTTATTTAATCCAAGTCACTGTGCGTTACTATTGTTTATTTTCCCTCGTAAAAAGAAATTGTATTTCTCCCTGCGGTCTTGGAAAGTGACGTCACGTAAGCGACATGTCACGTTTTTACCATGAGGATGACACACGTGTGCGACGCCGAAGTAAACAACAATGGAGTGCGGAGAGAGAAGCGCGTTTTTAAGTTGGTCGGGCAGTATGTTGTCGAGGAAATGCTGCCCTTAAGCACAGTTGACTCGCCCTCGTTTCGTGCCATAATAAACAAGATCCTCGCTACGATCAACGCGGACGTGCCTCACAGAACATCCTTTTCGTCTTACCTGGAAATGGAGTACCGTATTTTCCGCACTATAAGGCGCACCTAAAAACCACAAATTTTCTCAAAAGCTGACAGTGCGCCTTATAACCCGGTGCGCTTTATATATGGATAAATATTAAGATTCATTTTCATAAAGTTTCGGTCTCGCAACTTCGGTAAACAACCGCCATCTTTTTTCCCGGTAGAACAGGAAGCGCTTCTTCTTCTACGCAAGCAACCGCCAAGGTAAGCACCCGCCCCCATAGAACAGGAAGCGCTTCTTCTTCTACTGTAAGCAACCACCCGCCCGCGTAGAAGAAGAAAAAGCGCGCGGATATACCGTACGTTTCATTTCCTTTGTGTGTTTACATCTGTAAAGACCACAAAATGGCTCCTACCAAGTGACAGGGAACCGGTTCATGAAAAGACGCAATCTCTCCATCCGCACACGGATTACTATTTCACAGCAACTGATATTCCTGTGAACCGCACTGTGGATACAACGGGAGCACGTACGGTGAATATTCGCACCACAGGGAATGAGAAGTCATCCTTTACTGTGGTTCTAGCTTGCCATGCTAATGGCCAGAAACTTCCACCCATGGTGATATTCAAAAGGAAGACCTTGCCAAAAGAGACCTTTCCAGCCGGCGTCATCATAAAAGCTAACTCGAAGGGATGGATGAAGAAAAGATGAGCAAGTGGTTAAGGTAAGTTTAAGTTTACGCGAAGAGGCCGGGTGGCTTTTTTCAGCAGCTCCGTCCATGTTGATATACGATTCCATGACTGTTTTTTTGACATTCCTTTAGCGCAGTTAGATGCGGCTTACAACACGGGGCGGCTTATGGGTGGACAAAGTTTTGAAATATGCCGTTCATTGAAGGCGCGGCTTATAACCCAGGGCGCCTTGTGGTGCGGAAAATACGGTATGTATAGATGGAGAGCAACCTGAAAGCCGCACTGAATGAGGAATAAACCTTCTGACAAGAGGTTTGAGAGGCTTTTGTTAATGAGGTACAACCACTGGTTTACTCGCCCCACACCACTGTTTGACTCATAACTTGACTATAACTATAGAACAGTGGTTCTTAACCTGGGTTCGGTCGAACCCTAGGGGTTCGGTGAGTCGGCCTCAGGGGTTCGGCGGAGCCTCCGCCACGGAGGTAAAGACACATCCGACTAATCGTGTAAATAAAAACTTCTCCCTATCAGCGTATTATGGATACCCCCAAACAATGTTCCCTCTAATTTTCCATCTGATTTGCCGGTTGTTTGATTGATCGATTGAAACTTTTACTAGCAGATTGCAAAGGAAGAGAATACATTATATGAAACAGTACAGTTTACACAGTACAGTACATATTCCGTACAATTGACCACTAAATGGTAACACCCGAATAAGTTTTTCAACTTGTTTAAGGTGTGTACCATCCTAGTCACGTCCGTTGTGTCCTTGGGCAAGACACTTCACCCCTTGCTCCTGATGGCTGCTGGTTAGCGCCTTGCATGGCAGCTCCCGCCATCAGTGTGTGAATGGGTGAATGCGGAAATACTGTCAAAACGCTTTGAGTACCTTGAAGGTAGAAAAGTGCTATACAAGTATAACCCATTTATCATTTATTTATTTAATTTGTTGTGAGTTTATGCACTGTGTTGGTTTTGTTCTTTCAACAAGGTGATGTTCATACACGGTTCATTTTGTGCACCAGTAAACAAACATATAACATTTTCTTGAATTTGAAAAAAAAAAACATTTTATTTTTCACCAAAGAAGGGTACGGTGAATGCGCATAAGAAACTGGTGGAGTTCGGTACCTCCAACCCCAAACTCTGGAACGATCTCCCTCTCCATGTGAGACAGGCCCCTTCTTTGGCTATTTTTAAGACCCTTCTTAAAACCCATTTTTATTCACTGGCTTTTAACCCAGCATGAGACTTTAAACTGTTTTTAGCTTTTAACTTTTTGAACTGTTTTTAACTTTTAAACTGTTTTTATCTAACAAAACTGTTCTTAGGGTAATTTATATTTGCTTTTTAAATGTGTATTTTGATTTCTGTTTTAAATGTTATTTTTTAGTCTGTCCTTTACCTCCGTTTCTTTGTGGTGTACAGCCCTTTGTTTTTCAACTGTGCTTGTCTTAAAAGGGCTTTATAAATAAAGTTGGTATGGTAAGGTTAAGAACCACTGTAATAGAACAATTAGAGCTAACGTGGTGTTATACACTGTTTTGTAAAAGCACGCCTAGTTGCTTTGATGTTGTAAACAACAGGTTCAGTATTCACAAGAAAAGTTTCACATAATTTAATAGTTACATTTATATTTGTAGATTTTGCCATTGCGGTATTAACAGTCAAGTAAAAAAGACAGTATTTATTTTATAAAAAACAAATAATTTATGTCAACTGCTGTAAAGAAAAACTGTTTTTATTTATATATATATATATATATATATATATATATATATATATATATATATATATATATATATAAAAATATAAAACAAGTATTTATGTACAGTAAAGAAAGACTGTCATTATTTATTTTCTTAATATGTAAAAACAAGTATTTATGTTAAGTCAATCAATCAATCAATGTTTATTTATATAGCCCTAAATCACAAGTGTCTCAAAGGGCTGCACAAGCCACAACGACATCCTCGGTACAAAGCCCACATAAGGGCAAGGAAAAACTCACCCCAGTGCAGTTATTGATGTTAAATAAAGTGATTATTGGCAAAACCGCTTGTCATTTTTATGTTGAGGCGGCGGGGGTAATGTCCGTAGTTGCATTGCTGAATGTAACTAATAAAGTAACTTGTAAATCTAACTTTTAAAATCAACTAATCAGTAAAGTAACTAAGTTACTTTCTAAAGGAATAATCAGTAGTCATTAACAGAGGTGGGTAGTAACGCGCTACATTTACTCCGTTACATCTACTTGAGTAACTTTTGGGATAAATTGTACTTCTAAGAGTAGTTTTAATGCAACATACTTTTACTTTTACTTTAGTATATTTATAGAGAAGAAACGCTACTTTTATCTACATTCAGCTCGCTACTCGCTACTAATTTTTATCGATCTGTTAATGCACGCTTTGTTTGTTTTGGTCTGTCAGACAGACCTTCAAAGTGCCTGCCTTACTGGTGACGTTTCACTTCGTTCCACCAATCAGATGCAGTCACTGGTGACGTTGGACCAATCAAACAGAGCCAGGCGGTCACATGACCTGACTTAAACAAGTTGAAAAACGTATTCGGGTGTTACCATTTAGTGGTCAATCGAACGGAATATGTACTGTACTGTGCAATCTACTAATAAAAGTTCCAATCAATCAATCAAAAGTGTGAAGGAAAAAAGACCATTTTTTATTTTAACCGTACATCCCGTCAAAAGCCTAAAGACTGACTGCACAGTTCCTGTCTTCACAATAAAAGTGCCGCTCCATCGCGCCTGCGCTTTCAAAATAAGAGTCTCCGAAAGCCAGTGCAAACAAGCTAGCAAGCTACGGAGTTTGCCGCCAATGTATTTCTTGTAAAGTGTATAAAAACGAATATGGAAGCTGGACAAATAAGAAGCCAAAAACCAACCACTTTCATGTGGTATTAGACAGAAAGGAGGAACTTTTTTTCTCCTCCATTTGAAAACGTGGACGTTATCATCACTACTGTCTGATTACAATCAATGCAAGTCATCAGAATCAGGTAATACACCAACTTATATTCTTGTTTTCATGAAAGAAAGGAATATATATGTGTCAAACATGCATGTATATTCATTAAAACACCTTTAACATGTAAACAAAAACGGCAAAATAAATAAATATAAATGATATACTGTATATATCAATGTATGTATACATATATATGTATGTGTGTGTATATATATATATATGTGTGTGTGTATATGTTACTCATCAGTTACTCAGTACTTGAGTAGTTTTTTCACAACATACTTTTTACTTTTACTCAAGTAAATATTTGGGTGACTACTCCTTACTTTTACTTGAGTAATAAATCTCTAAAGTAACAGTACTCTTACTTGAGTACAATTTCTGGCTACTCTACCCACCTCTGGTCATTAATCAGATGAGTTTTTCAAGGTAACTGTGGCAACACTGCCTGTTGCTTTATTTTTTATTTTTTTACAGAGAACGTCAGGTTGCAACAGAGGATGGAGCAAAAAAACAATTCGATCTGCAACTGTATTGGAATGAAATTATCGTCGGACAGGCGATCGATAAAATCGTTGTTATCGCTGTCAAACAATGTAACACAATGCAATAACAAGGCAGGCGTTTTAGAGGACGCACACACAGATGGAATCCATGCTAAACTCTCTATTTTTTCTGTTGTCACTTATAGATAATATAAATAGTATATTAATTGTCACACAATCGTGCTTTTTTTTTTTTTAACAGATTAGCTCCAGTGGGAGCTGCGCCCTGTCTCCTGCCTGCCATGCTAGGGCTAGCATGCTGGCTAACGGTCGGTAACAATAACCGCGATGCAAAGTGCTCATCAAACTCACTTATATGAATATAGCATAATAGAGTAGCGAGGCGTCAACACCAAACAAGGACAAAAGCGGGGGTTTTAAACGAAGAAAAGACGTCCATTATTGAACGGAGCTTCGGCGTTGGCAAACATGACAAGGAGGAGAAAACACCTTTTTTTTTCATAGCGCAAGCTGTTGTTGCTAAACTAAGCTAAGCTAGGCTAGGCTAGCCTGCGTCGTGAGAAGCTAGGCTAGGCTAGGCTAGGCTAGGCTAGGCTAGGCTAGGCTAGGCTAGGCTAGGCTAGGCTAGCCCGGGCTGAACTTGACTAGCCTGCGTCGTGAGAGGAAACAGCGGGGCGAACTTTCAGCTTCCTCCCCCCCCCCAACCACCCACCCCACCAAAAAAAAAACCAAAAAAAAACGTAACGCTGAAGTTAAAACTCACCACTCGATGTTATCCGCGTCGACGTTACCACCGTAACAAATAAATCCGCGTGGAGTTGTTATCCGCTTTCGGGCGGTAGAAGAGCAAAGAAGCCGATGTTCTTCCAGCCCGTCCTCGGAGCCCGACTGTGGCTGTTAGCATCAGTGTTAGCATTAGCTTAGCGAGCTTTTATTTCCGCTTCCTTCCACGAGCTGGGATTGGTCAAGCCTGGGCTGTAGCCCCGCCCACTCCGGCTGTTTTGCCTAACAGCCTCACCCCCTCCCACCCCCCCTTCCGTAACTGTCAACACCCAATGGCCCCCTGATCGCCTTCCAATTTCGTATTTCTATTTTCATTTATTAAACTTACGTCAACTATTTTACTTTATTCAGTCAAAATACATTTCATATGTGAAATGTATTTTGTCTCTTTTTAAACACCTAAACAAGAGGTTTACGATCATACTTGCCAACCTTGAGACCTCAGAATTAGGGAGATATTCAAAAGACCCGCTGGGGGTGGGTGTATATATATATATATATATATATATATATATATATATATATATATATATATATATATATTAGAGATGCGCGGTTTGCGGGCACAACCGCGGAGTCCGCGGATTATCCGCGGATCGGGCGGATGAAATTTTAAAAAATTTGATTTTATCCGCGGGTCGGGTCGGGTCGGGTGGTTAAAAAAAAATTAGATTTTAAATAGATTCAGGCGGGTGGCAGTTAAACCAATTGGTAAATATATATACATAGTTAAATGTTGTTACCCACATACGAAAAACGAGCAGGCACCTGCAGCATATGCCACAACAGAAGAAAAAAAAAGAAAAAGAGATGGGCACTTTTACGGAGCGGAGAAGGGACGCCTCGCCGGGGTCCGGGACCGAGGCCCCTTCCCCCGAGAGGGCCCCACCGGGAGCCGTAGCTGAGGCGATCCGCGAGAAGGGCCCGACGCACGTCCAGGGTCACCACCGCGCCCACCGCACCGACACCCCGCCTCGTCCGCCTTCGCCGCGGCCGGCGTCACGCGCAGCAGGTAAGCAGCTTACCTGCCCGCCACCCCCGTGGGCGGGGGCTCGTAACAGGGGTCACTCCGCGCGCTCCGCCCGCGCAGCTTACCTGCCCGCCACCCCTGTTGCCGGGGGCGCGTAACAGGGGTCACTCCGTGCGCAGTGCGCTCACGAAAGGGGTGGGGCTCACCCTGGTTGATATAGACAGCAGCTAGGACGGTGGCCATGGAAGTCGGAACCCGCTAAGGAGTGTGTAACAACCCACCTGCCGAATCAACTAGCCCTGAAAATGGATGGCGCTGGAGCGTCGGGCCCATATACCCGGCCGTCGCCGGCAGCGAGACGCGCTTGGAGGTGCGCTCAGCGCGGCTCCCATATGATTGCGCACTGGTGTGCGTCTGGGTCGTGACAGCGTGGCACGCAAATGTCTGTGCTGCATTGGATCAGTCTCCTTTCTTCATCAGGCAAAAGCTTTATAACCTCACTAATGCCTTGCATCGTCTATATTAGATATATAACAACGGGCGGGTGCGGGCGGATGCGGTTCTGATCAAATGTTACATCGGGTGGATGGCGGATGGTTGACGACTTTCTGATGCGGTTGCGGATGAAATAATTGCCTATCCGCGCATCTCTAATATATATATATATATATATATATATATATATATATATATACATACCTGTATAGCTGTAATTCACTGAAATTCACGTATTTATTTGATTTTATATATATATATATATATATATATATATATATATATATATATATATATATATATATATATATATATATATATATATATATATTTAGTAAATCAGCTCTTAAAATACATACAAAAAAGCTAAGCGAGACTTTTTAATTCTTTAAAATATATTTGAATCAATTTTATTTCATTTTATTAACTATTTCATTCATTTATATTTTTCGTTTTTTTAAACCTGTCCGATGTTTTTATTTACTTTTTCAACATTTTTTTTTGGTGGATTTTCGTGATTTGTAACACTTTTTTTTTAACCTAATTTGTACAGCATTGTGGAGCAGCTTGAGCTGTTTTTTTTAAGTGCTTCATAAATACACCTTGGCCGATATAAAAAGGCTTCGCTACACATCTTAAAACAAAGCCTAGTGCCCGGCCAACATTTAGTCAGACACAGAGTTGGGAGCTGTACACATTTATCAGAACGTGACGTCGCCGTTCAGAAGTACGTGCAACGTTAGCACGGTAGCGCACGTTCCGAAGGCTTCACTACACATCTTAAAATAAAGTCAGACACAGACGTGGGAGCTGTCCACTTTATCAGAATGCGACGTCGCTGTTCAGAAGTACGTGCAACGTTAGCACAGTAGCGCACATTCCGAAGGCTTTGCTACACGTCTTAAAATAAAGCCTAGCGCCCTGGCCAACTATTTTACAATGAATAAATAAATACCACATTTTGTGAAACATTTATGTATTTAACTCCAATTCTAATGGATTAACGACCCATATAAGTTATTATTAAACAAAGTATTTATTTAATTTTGTCCCATTTGACCCTCCATAGTGTGAACACGTCATACTCATTTCTTATCATTATTATTATCATCAGCCAATGTAAAAAAGTCTGTAGAATTGTTGCCCAAACGATTAATTGTTAATATTGTTTCAACTAACTTAATTATATGTCTATATTATTTTGATAGTGTGTGTAATATTTTGCATTTCTTTATTGTTTTCATTGAAAAATGTCATCTGTTTTCAAGGTTGTGCCACACTGCAAGACCTTGACAATGCTGCCCCCTGCTGGACATTTGCTGTACTGCCACATCCTCCAGGCCAGAGAACAGAGGTGTCACATTTTCTATGCATTTTATTAGTAGATTTTTTTAATTAAAATGTAAAAAAATATGGTAAGTTGCAATAATTCCACCTCAAAATGTAGTGTACATTATAACAGTACTGCTGTTTTTATGGTAAAAAAAAAAAAAAAAAGGCAGCTCAGTTACCAAGAATTTTACTGTAAAATTTAGATTTTTTTTTTTTTTTTTTACTGTAAATCAAATTAAAAACTGCAATTTTACCGTACAATTTTGGCACCTGAGCTGCCAGTTATTTTTTTAACCGCCAATCAACAAGTGTAGATTTTTTGGTGTATTACTGTAAATGCCAAAACAGCACCACAGTTTATTACAGTAAAAAAAAGTACAGTTTTTTTAATTTAGAGAAAAATGCTGTAAAAACCACAGTCAATTTAACAATTTGACCATGAAATCTATTGCTACTTTTACATTGCACAATTTGATGGATAACTTGCTTTGAAATAATTATTATTAGTATTTATTTATATTTAAAAAATGGTTTGAATGTTTCATAATATATTTTTGCATAATTAGACAATATTTAAGTTCACATAATTTGCGATTACATGGAGTACATATTTTTTTTCTCCTTAAATAGAAAGAAAGAATACATTTAGTAAGAAAAGTTACAGTACTTTATTGATACATATATATAAAAAGATATATATATATATATATGTATGTGTGGGGAAAAAAATCACAAGACTACTTCATCTCTACAGGCCTGTTTCATGAGGGGTTCCCTCAATCATCAGGAGATTTTAATGGGAGCATTCACATACCATGGTTTATATAGGGTACAGAGTGGGTGGGTGCAGGCTGGCCTAGGGGCGTGGTGATTGGCTCATGTGTTACCTAGGAGGTGTTTCCGTCTGTGGCGGCATGCTGTTACAATTTCGCTGCGCTTGTTGAGGGATGACAGGTCTGGACGGTATATAATAAACAGTTTCTCTTTCAAGCATAGGTTGCATCTTTTATTACCACTATTGTAAGGTGTGCTGGATGCAAGAATTTGCCATGTTATTGAATATTCAACATTATTGTCTTTGAGGTCCCAAATGTGTTTGCTGAGTTCTGTGGTATTCCGCAGGTTTTGGTTCCTGAAAGAAGCCTTGTGATTGTTCCATCTGGTTTTAAACTCTCCCTCGGTTAATCCTACATATGTGTCGGATGTGTTAATGTCCTTGCGTGTTACCTTAGATTGGTAAACAACTGATGTTTGTAAGCACCCCCCGTTGAGAGGGCAATCAGGTTTCTTGCGGCAGTTGCAGCCTTTGTTGGTTTTGGGGTCGCTCTGTCCGGGGGTCGACGGCTCATTTGCAATTGTTTTGTTGTGGTTTGAGATAATTTGTCGTATATTGTTCATACAGCTGTAGCTCAATTTAATGTTGTTCTTGTTGAATACTTTTCTTAGGGTGTTGTCTTTGGGGAAGTGTTTGTCAATCAGAGTGAGGAATTTGTGGCCAATGTTAGTTGAGACGTTTTTGCTGTATGGGGGGTTGTACCAGATGATGTTGTTTCGTTTTCTGTTCTTTTTTGGCTGGTTTCCTGGCGTGGGTTCATAGGTGAGGGTGAAATTGTATCCGCTTTCATCAAGGGCTTTTTGGTACGGGGGGGTTGCTTGGTCAAATTCAGCTTTGCTAGATGACAGCATCGATAGCCTTTTATTAATTCCGGTAGGTATTCTTTTCGTGGTGGTGGGTGGGTGGTTGCTGTCATGGTGCACGTATTGGAGTGTTGTGTTGGATTTCGTGAATGGTTGGTAGCTGTTATTTCTCAGGTTGAAAGTGACGTCGAGGAAGTTGACGGTTTGCTTGTTGGCTTCAATCGTGATCCGTAGGCCGTTCTCTTTGAAAATTTGGCATATGCGCTTCTTGGTATTCTCGCTGCTCCACCACGCCCCTACGCCAGCCTGTACCCACCCACTCTGTGCCCTATATAAACCATGGTATGTGAATGCTCCCATTAAAATCTCCTGATGATTGAGGGAACCCCTCATGAAACAGGCCTGTAGAGATGAAGTAGTCTTGTGATTTTTTTCCCCACACATACATATATTGCGCTCTACTACGGTATCGAGCACTATTTTTTGGATAACCTTATTAAGACATATATATATATATATATATATATATATATATATATATATATATATATATATATATATATATATATATATATATATATATATATATAATGGATAACTTGCTGTGAAATCATAAGTCAAATAAGTATTTATTTGTATTTAAAAATGTTTTTTTTGGGGGAAAGTATGATAATATAATATAGGAAATTATGAAGTACTTTACTGATGCAAATTATTTTTTCAGGTCCCTGCGGGCCACATCAAATGACGTGGCGGGCCAGCTGTGGCCCCCGGGCCTTGAGGTGGACACCTGTGCATTAAAGCCACAGACACGCAGAAGTGACTAAAACCACTTTTTAAACGCTCTAAGAATTCATTGAAAAGAATACAAATCATTTCAAAATATTTGTGAGAAAAAGTGATTTTAATGTGAAATCCATAAAAAGTACAGGAAGCAGACGTTATGGCAAACAACAAACGATGAGTACAAAACATGGACTTTTAAAAAAGTTAGTAATAAAATAGAATATTCACAAGTAACGCAGACCTTCCATGTTTTCCTCACTTTGAAATGATGATGTCATCGCCTCATTTGCATAACGATGCTTTCCACACGTCATCGGAGACAAAAAGTGAGCCAAACAAAAACCATTAAAAGCCAACATTTTTTTCTTTTTTACAAATACACATTTTTCTTCTTCTTTTGACTGCCGCTACGTCTTCTTATGCTCTGGCAGACGGGAATCCACATGTCATGTTCAGCAGCTTTTTCAAGTTGGTGATCTCCGTCGTCCGCACACAACATCTCACCGATCGACACCTGTATCTCCTTGTTAGGGGTCTGTATCTCCTTTTTAGGGGCCTGTATCTCCTTGTTAGGGTCTGTATCTCCTTGTTAGGGGTCTGTATCTCCTTGTTAGGGGTCTGTATCTCCTTGTTAGGGGCCTGTATCTCCTTGTTAGGGGCCTGTATCTCCTTGTTAGGGGCTGTATCTCCTTGTTAGGGGTCTGTATCTCCTTGTTAGGGGTCTGTATCTCCTTGTTAGGGGTCTGTATCTCCTTGTTAGGGGTCTGTATCTCCTTGTTAGGGGTCTGTATCTCCTTGTTAGGGGCCTGTATCTCCTTGTTAGGGGCCTGTATCTCCTTGTTAGAGGCCTGTATCTCCTTGTTAGGGGTCTGTATCTCCTTGTTAGGGGTCTGTATCTCCTTGTTAGGGGCCTGTATCTCCTTGTTAGGGGTCTGTATCTCTTTGCTAGGGGCCTGTATCTTCTTGTTAGGGGCCTGTATCTCCTTGTTAGAGGCCTGTATCTCCTTGTTAGGGGCTGTATCTCCTTGTTAGGGGTCTGTATCTCCTTTTTAGGGGTCTGTATCTCCTTGTTAGGGGCCTGTATCTCCTTGTTAGGGGCCTGTATCTCCTTGTTTGGGGTCTGTATCTCCTTGTTAGGGGTCTGTATCTCCTTGTTAGGGGTCTGTATCTCCTTGTTAGGGGTCTGTATCTCCTTGTTAGGGGCCTGTATCTCCTTGTTAGGGGTCTGTATCTCCTTGTTAGGGGTCTGTAACTCCTTGTTAGGGGCCTGTATCTCCTTGTTTGGGGCCTGTATCTCCTTGTTTGGGGCCTGTATCTCCTTGTTAGGGGTCTGTATCTCCTTGTTAGGGGTCTGTATCTCCTTGTTAGGGGCCTGTATCTCCTTGTTAGGGGTCTGTATCTCCTTGTTAGGGGTCTGTATCTCCTTGTTAGGGGTCTGTATCTCCTTGTTAGGGGCCTGTATCTCCTTGTTAGGGGTCTGTATCTCCTTGTTAGGGGTCTGTATCTCCTTGTTAGGGGTCTGTATCTCCTTGTTAGGGTCTGTATCTCCTTGTTAGGGGCCTGTATCTCCTTGTTAGGGGTCTGTATCTCCTTGTTAGGGGCCTGTATCTCCTTGTTAGGGGCATGTATCTCCTTGTTAGGGGTCTGTATCTCCTTGTTAGGGGCCTGTATCTCCTTGTTAGGGGCCTGTATCTCCTTGTTAGGGGTCTGTATCTCCTTGTTAGGGGTCTGTATCTCCTTGTTAGGGGTCTGTATCACCTTGTTAGGGGCCTGTATCTCCTTGTTAGAGGTCTGTATCTCCTTGTTAGGGGCCTGTATCTCCTTGTTAGAGGTCTGTATCTCCTTGTTAGGGGTCTGTATCTCCTTGTTAGAGGTCGGTATCTCCTTGTTAGGGGTCTGTATCTCCTTGTTAGGGGTATGTATCTCCTTGTTAGGGGCTGTATCTCCTTGTTAGGGGCCTGTATCTCCTTGTTAGGGGCATGTATCTCCTTGTTAGGGGTCTGTATCTCCTTGTTAGGGGTCTGTATCTCCTTGTTAGGGGTCTGTATCTCCTTGTTAGGGGCCTGTATCTCCTTGTTAGGGGTCTGTATCTCCTTGTTAGGGGCCTGTATCTCCTTGTTAGGGGCCTGTATCTCCTTGTTAGAGGTCTGTATCTCCTTGTTAGGGGCCTGTATCTCCTTGTTAGGGGTCTGTATCTCCTTGTTAGGGGTCTGTATCTCATTGTTAGGGGTCTGTATCTCCTTGTTAGGGGTCTGTATCTCATTGTTAGGGGTCTGTATCTCCTTGTTAGGGGCCTGTATCTCCTTGTTAGGGGCCTGTATCTCCTTGATAGGGGTCTGTATCTCCTTGGTAGGGGTCTGTATCTCCTTGGTAGGGGTCTGTATCTCCTTGTTAGGGGTCTGTATCTCCTTGTTAGGGGCCTGTATCTCCTTGTTAGGGGTCTGTATCTCCTTGTTTGGGGTCTGTATCTCCTTTTTAGGGGTCTGTATCTCCTTGTTAGGGGCCTGTATCTCCTTGTTTGGGGTCTGTATCTCCTTGTTAGGGGCTGTATCTCCTTGTTAGGGGTCTGTATCTCCTTGTTAGGGGTCTGTATCTCCTTGTTAGGGTCTGTATCTCCTTGTTAGGGGCTGTATCTCCTTGTTAGGGGTTTGTATCTCCTTGTTAGGGGTCTGTATCTCCTTGTTAGGGGCCTGTATCTCCTTGTTAGAGGTCTGTATCTCCTTGTTAGGGGCCTGTATCTCCTTGTTAGGGGCCTGTATCTCCTTGTTAGGGGCCTGTATCTCCTTGTTAGGGGCTGTATCCCCTTGTTAGGGGTCTGTATCTCCTTGTTAGGGGCCTGTATCTCCTTGTTAGGGGCCTGTATCTCCTTGTTAGGGGCCTGTATCTCCTTGATAGGGGTCTGTATCTCCTTGGTAGGGGTCTGTATCTCCTTGTTAGGGGTCTGTATCTCCTTGTTAGGGGTCTGTATCTCCTTGTTAGGGGTCTGTATCTCCTTGTTAGGGGCCTGTATCTCCTTGTTAGGGGCCTGTATCTCCTTGTTAGGGGCTGTATCTCCTTGTTAGGGGTCTGTATCTCCTTGTTAGGGGTCTGTATCTCCTTGTTAGGGGCTGTATCTCCTTGTTAGGGGTCTGTATCTCCTTGTTAGGGGTCTGTATCTCCTTGTTAGGGGTCTGTATCTCCTTGTTAGGGGCCTGTATCTCCTTGTTAGGGGCCTGTATCTCCTTGTTAGAGGCCTGTATCTCCTTGTTAGGGGTCTGTATCTCCTTGTTAGGGGTCTGTATCTCCTTGTTAGGGGCCTGTATCTCCTTGTTAGGGGTCTGTATCTCTTTGCTAGGGGCCTGTATCTTCTTGTTAGGGGCCTGTATCTCCTTGTTAGAGGCCTGTATCTCCTTGTTAGGGGCTGTATCTCCTTGTTAGGGGTCTGTATCTCCTTTTTAGGGGTCTGTATCTCCTTGTTAGGGGCCTGTATCTCCTTGTTAGGGGCCTGTATCTCCTTGTTTGGGGTCTGTATCTCCTTGTTAGGGGTCTGTATCTCCTTGTTAGGGGTCTGTATCTCCTTGTTAGGGGTCTGTATCTCCTTGTTAGGGGCCTGTATCTCCTTGTTAGGGGTCTGTATCTCCTTGTTAGGGGTCTGTAACTCCTTGTTAGGGGCCTGTATCTCCTTGTTTGGGGCCTGTATCTCCTTGTTTGGGGCCTGTATCTCCTTGTTAGGGGTCTGTATCTCCTTGTTAGGGGTCTGTATCTCCTTGTTAGGGGCCTGTATCTCCTTGTTAGGGGTCTGTATCTCCTTGTTAGGGGTCTGTATCTCCTTGTTAGGGGTCTGTATCTCCTTGTTAGGGGCCTGTATCTCCTTGTTAGGGGTCTGTATCTCCTTGTTAGGGGTCTGTATCTCCTTGTTAGGGGTCTGTATCTCCTTGTTAGGGTCTGTATCTCCTTGTTAGGGGCCTGTATCTCCTTGTTAGGGGTCTGTATCTCCTTGTTAGGGGCCTGTATCTCCTTGTTAGGGGCATGTATCTCCTTGTTAGGGGTCTGTATCTCCTTGTTAGGGGCCTGTATCTCCTTGTTAGGGGCCTGTATCTCCTTGTTAGGGGTCTGTATCTCCTTGTTAGGGGTCTGTATCTCCTTGTTAGGGGTCTGTATCACCTTGTTAGGGGCCTGTATCTCCTTGTTAGAGGTCTGTATCTCCTTGTTAGGGGCCTGTATCTCCTTGTTAGAGGTCTGTATCTCCTTGTTAGGGGTCTGTATCTCCTTGTTAGAGGTCGGTATCTCCTTGTTAGGGGTCTGTATCTCCTTGTTAGGGGTATGTATCTCCTTGTTAGGGGCTGTATCTCCTTGTTAGGGGCCTGTATCTCCTTGTTAGGGGCATGTATCTCCTTGTTAGGGGTCTGTATCTCCTTGTTAGGGGTCTGTATCTCCTTGTTAGGGGTCTGTATCTCCTTGTTAGGGGCCTGTATCTCCTTGTTAGGGGTCTGTATCTCCTTGTTAGGGGCCTGTATCTCCTTGTTAGGGGCCTGTATCTCCTTGTTAGAGGTCTGTATCTCCTTGTTAGGGGCCTGTATCTCCTTGTTAGGGGTCTGTATCTCCTTGTTAGGGGTCTGTATCTCATTGTTAGGGGTCTGTATCTCCTTGTTAGGGGTCTGTATCTCATTGTTAGGGGTCTGTATCTCCTTGTTAGGGGCCTGTATCTCCTTGTTAGGGGCCTGTATCTCCTTGATAGGGGTCTGTATCTCCTTGGTAGGGGTCTGTATCTCCTTGGTAGGGGTCTGTATCTCCTTGTTAGGGGTCTGTATCTCCTTGTTAGGGGCCTGTATCTCCTTGTTAGGGGTCTGTATCTCCTTGTTTGGGGTCTGTATCTCCTTTTTAGGGGTCTGTATCTCCTTGTTAGGGGCCTGTATCTCCTTGTTTGGGGTCTGTATCTCCTTGTTAGGGGCTGTATCTCCTTGTTAGGGGTCTGTATCTCCTTGTTAGGGGTCTGTATCTCCTTGTTAGGGTCTGTATCTCCTTGTTAGGGGCTGTATCTCCTTGTTAGGGGTTTGTATCTCCTTGTTAGGGGTCTGTATCTCCTTGTTAGGGGCCTGTATCTCCTTGTTAGAGGTCTGTATCTCCTTGTTAGGGGCCTGTATCTCCTTGTTAGGGGCCTGTATCTCCTTGTTAGGGGCCTGTATCTCCTTGTTAGGGGCTGTATCCCCTTGTTAGGGGTCTGTATCTCCTTGTTAGGGGCCTGTATCTCCTTGTTAGGGGCCTGTATCTCCTTGTTAGGGGCCTGTATCTCCTTGATAGGGGTCTGTATCTCCTTGGTAGGGGTCTGTATCTCCTTGTTAGGGGTCTGTATCTCCTTGTTAGGGGTCTGTATCTCCTTGTTAGGGGTCTGTATCTCCTTGTTAGGGGCCTGTATCTCCTTGTTAGGGGCCTGTATCTCCTTGTTAGGGGCTGTATCTCCTTGTTAGGGGTCTGTATCTCCTTGTTAGGGGTCTGTATCTCCTTGTTAGGGGCTGTATCTCCTTGTTAGGGGTCTGTATCTCCTTGTTAGGGGTCTGTATCTCCTTGTTAGGGGTCTGTATCTCCTTGTTAGGGGCCTGTATCTCCTTGTTAGGGGCCTGTATCTCCTTGTTAGAGGCCTGTATCTCCTTGTTAGGGGTCTGTATCTCCTTGTTAGGGGTCTGTATCTCCTTGTTAGGGGCCTGTATCTCCTTGTTAGGGGTCTGTATCTCTTTGCTAGGGGCCTGTATCTTCTTGTTAGGGGCCTGTATCTCCTTGTTAGAGGCCTGTATCTCCTTGTTAGGGGCTGTATCTCCTTGTTAGGGGTCTGTATCTCCTTTTTAGGGGTCTGTATCTCCTTGTTAGGGGCCTGTATCTCCTTGTTAGGGGCCTGTATCTCCTTGTTTGGGGTCTGTATCTCCTTGTTAGGGGTCTGTATCTCCTTGTTAGGGGTCTGTATCTCCTTGTTAGGGGTCTGTATCTCCTTGTTAGGGGCCTGTATCTCCTTGTTAGGGGTCTGTATCTCCTTGTTAGGGGTCTGTAACTCCTTGTTAGGGGCCTGTATCTCCTTGTTTGGGGCCTGTATCTCCTTGTTTGGGGCCTGTATCTCCTTGTTAGGGGTCTGTATCTCCTTGTTAGGGGTCTGTATCTCCTTGTTAGGGGCCTGTATCTCCTTGTTAGGGGTCTGTATCTCCTTGTTAGGGGTCTGTATCTCCTTGTTAGGGGTCTGTATCTCCTTGTTAGGGGCCTGTATCTCCTTGTTAGGGGTCTGTATCTCCTTGTTAGGGGTCTGTATCTCCTTGTTAGGGGTCTGTATCTCCTTGTTAGGGTCTGTATCTCCTTGTTAGGGGCCTGTATCTCCTTGTTAGGGGTCTGTATCTCCTTGTTAGGGGCCTGTATCTCCTTGTTAGGGGCATGTATCTCCTTGTTAGGGGTCTGTATCTCCTTGTTAGGGGCCTGTATCTCCTTGTTAGGGGCCTGTATCTCCTTGTTAGGGGTCTGTATCTCCTTGTTAGGGGTCTGTATCTCCTTGTTAGGGGTCTGTATCACCTTGTTAGGGGCCTGTATCTCCTTGTTAGAGGTCTGTATCTCCTTGTTAGGGGCCTGTATCTCCTTGTTAGAGGTCTGTATCTCCTTGTTAGGGGTCTGTATCTCCTTGTTAGAGGTCGGTATCTCCTTGTTAGGGGTCTGTATCTCCTTGTTAGGGGTATGTATCTCCTTGTTAGGGGCTGTATCTCCTTGTTAGGGGCCTGTATCTCCTTGTTAGGGGCATGTATCTCCTTGTTAGGGGTCTGTATCTCCTTGTTAGGGGTCTGTATCTCCTTGTTAGGGGTCTGTATCTCCTTGTTAGGGGCCTGTATCTCCTTGTTAGGGGTCTGTATCTCCTTGTTAGGGGCCTGTATCTCCTTGTTAGGGGCCTGTATCTCCTTGTTAGAGGTCTGTATCTCCTTGTTAGGGGCCTGTATCTCCTTGTTAGGGGTCTGTATCTCCTTGTTAGGGGTCTGTATCTCATTGTTAGGGGTCTGTATCTCCTTGTTAGGGGTCTGTATCTCATTGTTAGGGGTCTGTATCTCCTTGTTAGGGGCCTGTATCTCCTTGTTAGGGGCCTGTATCTCCTTGATAGGGGTCTGTATCTCCTTGGTAGGGGTCTGTATCTCCTTGGTAGGGGTCTGTATCTCCTTGTTAGGGGTCTGTATCTCCTTGTTAGGGGCCTGTATCTCCTTGTTAGGGGTCTGTATCTCCTTGTTTGGGGTCTGTATCTCCTTTTTAGGGGTCTGTATCTCCTTGTTAGGGGCCTGTATCTCCTTGTTTGGGGTCTGTATCTCCTTGTTAGGGGCTGTATCTCCTTGTTAGGGGTCTGTATCTCCTTGTTAGGGGTCTGTATCTCCTTGTTAGGGTCTGTATCTCCTTGTTAGGGGCTGTATCTCCTTGTTAGGGGTTTGTATCTCCTTGTTAGGGGTCTGTATCTCCTTGTTAGGGGCCTGTATCTCCTTGTTAGAGGTCTGTATCTCCTTGTTAGGGGCCTGTATCTCCTTGTTAGGGGCCTGTATCTCCTTGTTAGGGGCCTGTATCTCCTTGTTAGGGGCTGTATCCCCTTGTTAGGGGTCTGTATCTCCTTGTTAGGGGCCTGTATCTCCTTGTTAGGGGCCTGTATCTCCTTGTTAGGGGCCTGTATCTCCTTGATAGGGGTCTGTATCTCCTTGGTAGGGGTCTGTATCTCCTTGTTAGGGGTCTGTATCTCCTTGTTAGGGGCCTGTATCTCCTTGTTAGGGGTCTGTATCTCCTTGTTAGGGGTCTGTATCTCCTTGTTAGGGGTCTGTATCTCCTTGTTAGGGGGTCTGTATCTCCTTGTTAGGGGTCTGTATCTCCTTGTTAGGGGTCTGTATCTCCTTGTTAGGGGTTTGTATCTCCTTGTTAGGGGCCTGTATCTCCTTGTTAGGGGTCTGTATCTCCTTGTTAGGGGTCTGTATCTCCTTGTTAGGGGCCTGTATCCTTGTTAGGGGTCTGTATCTCCTTGTTAGGGGTCTGTATCTCCTTGTTAGGGGTGTCCCGACAACAGTTTCACTTCCCATTTGAGTATTGTGAGATACTTATATCGATCCAACACGATATCAGCGGGAATCACAGTGCATACTTTGAGTATTTTGCAGCGTGGAAGAGAACCACGGGAGGGATGAAAATCACAAAGCTATTGACTACCTGGAATGGACTTTAAATTGGTAATTTGCTTTTTTATTTGAGTGGAATGATGCGGACACGTTTGTTACTGGATACTTTCTAATATATGGAGACCTTGTATGTGTGACTCTGACAATGGATACTTGTTTATATTGTTTTAGACAGCGATTTGGTTCAGTTAAGGACACTTAGTACGTATGCTATTGCCTGCTTAGCTGTTGTGTAGCATATATATATATATATATATATATATATATATATATATATATATATATATATATATATATATATATATATATAAAATTGAATATCAATAGATACAGTTGCTCTGAAGTTGTCAAAAGATTAAAAGGGTTGAAATTAAAAAATAAAATTTAAATGAATTGCCGACTTATGACCTTTTATGATCGGGTCCCTTTTGGGTCCTAAGAGTCAGTTTGTGTAGTTTTTGGGTCCTAAGGGTCAGTTTGTGTAGTTTTTGGGTCCTAAGGGTCAGATGCAGATATGAAGATGGATCAGGACAGGACAGCCCTATCACCTCCAACACAACCACGAGGTGCAGACTCTTAAAGGTGTACACCACAACTCCACATCACTTGGAAGGAAATAGGAAAGTGTCAAAAGTAAACAACAACAAACATGTCCGCTGGGAGCGACTGGGGTCCGGGAGGCAGAACTTCCTCTCAGGACTGCAGGTGTGCATAGATGGACTTTAAGACACGCACAGGTGAGACACGGCGGGGGAGGGGGACACCTCTTTCTTTGCACGGACGTCCTCCGCCTGGGGTCAGAGGTCAGGGAGCCACGTCACAGAGGCACTAGTGGGGAAATACAACTGTTAATCGATGAACAAAGAACAGCAACACGGACGCGGATGATGTATTTGACTAATTTAGGATGGCCTTTCACAAAGTAGACAAACATGTTGATTGTTGTTAAGTTGCCCTCTGAGAGACGTTTCTAATACATCCACTGTCAAATAATAATGTTCACTTCTTCAACTTTGACTTTTATAGTACCGTATTTTCCGCACCATAAGGCGCCCTGGGTTATAAGCCGCGCCTTCAATGAACGGCATATTTCAAAACTTTGTCCACCTATAAGCCGCCCCGTGTTGTAAGCCGCATCTAACTGCGCTAAAGGAATGTCAAAAAAACAGTCAGATAGGTCAGTCAAACTTTAATAATATATTAAAACCAGCGTGATGTGGGCGCGCATGGAGTCGTATATCAACATGGACGAAGTTGCGTGAAAAAAGCCACCCGGCCTCTTCGCGTAAACTTAAACTTACCTTAACCACTCGCTCATCTTTTCTTCATCCATCCCTTCGAGTTAGCTTTTATGATGACGCCGGCTGGAAAGGTCTCTTTTGGCAAGGTCTTCCTTTTGAATATCACCATGGGTGGAAGTTTCTGGCCATTAGCGTGGCAAGCTAGAACCACAGTGAAGGATGACTTCTCATTCCCTGTGGTGCGAATATTCACCGTACGTGCTCCCGTTGTATCCACAGTGCGGTTCACAGGAATATCAGTTGCTGTGAAATAGTAATCCGTGTGCGGATGGAGAGATTGCGTCTTTTCATGAACCGGATCCCTGTCGTTTAGTAGGAGCCATTTTGTGGTCTTTACAGATGTAAACACACAAAGGAAATGAAACGTACGGTGATATCCGCGCGCTTTTTCTTCTTCTACGCGGGCGGGTGGTTGCTTACAGTAGAAGAAGAAGCGCTTCCTGTTCTATGGGGGCGGGTGCTTACCTTGGCGGTTGCTTGCGTAGAAGAAGAAGCGCTTCCTGTTCTACCGGGAAAAAAGATGGCGGCTGTTTACCGTAGTTACGAGATCGAAACTTTATGAAAATGAATCTTAATATTTATCCATATATAAAGCGCACCGGGTTATAAGGCGCACTGTCAGCTTTTGAGAAAGTTTGTGGTTTTTAGGTGCGCCTTATAGTGCGGAAAATACGGTAGTCTGGAAAATGCTGTTCCTCAGAAAAGTTCATTGGACTTTTAATAATGTAAAAAGGTCATGTTTGTGGGTGATGGTTTATGAGGTGGCGACTTGTCCTGCCTTGCGCCCGACATCCCGAGACAAGCGCTAGACAAATGGACAGATGGATTGAGGATGTATCAAGTAGCTTTTTAGCTTACTCGTATTTCCCGCAATTAACTTTTTTTTGGGGGGGGTTCTCTGTTCTCTTTTTGGCTGGAAACAAAAGTGTCGTGTTTGGCTTTGCAGAAAGCAGACTTTCTTACCTCGGCCAAAGAGCTTTCATTTTGACTCGTTTTGTCTGTCTGTTGGCAACATCACTCAAATACAATTATCCAGAAAAATCTACCAACACACTTCACTTCCTGCTTAAGACGGTCAACGCCCCCACCTTGAGGGTTCTGGGAGATGTAGTTTGTTTACAGAACGCTAAAATGCCAGAAGAAAACTACCCTCGCCAAGTTTTAGTTTGATGCCGTCACACTTCACGCTACTATTGAGAAGACTTTCAAAGCAAAATAGTGCAGTATCTAAAATATGTTACATCCCACATGATAACATTCCATTCTTGGGGGTAACAATACTTTTAAAAATAACATTAGGTGCCAGTTCTATTATTTACTCCATAAAATAGCCGTGATACATTTTTATATTACTTAAAATGACTAAAATTCAAGCCAAACATTTTATAAAGTTAAATACAAATAAGACAAGAAGAGAAGTATCCAACACTTCTCTTGTCTAAAGTCAATGTGTACAGCAGATATAGATCATCTACATCTACTATAAGATTTGTCTGAGTGGATGGACAGGACAGATTGAAAATAAATAAATAAATAAAATTGTCATGTCTGTGTAATCATGTTTTGTTTTAAGTCATGTTTTGTTTAGTTATAGGACTCTTTAGTTTCTGTCTTTTCACTCCCTTGTCTTGTTTCCATGATTACCCCATTAGTTTCACCTGTTCCACGTTTGGACTCATTGTGCACTCTTGATTGTCACCATAGCAACCCATTAGTTTTCACCTGTCACGTCACGCACCTGTTTCACGTCTTGAGTCACGCACCTGTTTTCGTTAATCATGTCTGTAGTATTTAAGTTCATTGTTTTTCAGTTTGTCTTTCTGACGACCTCACCACATTTATGCTCTGTCCATTCTTTCCATGTCCATTCCTCAAGCAACTATTTTTGTCCAAGCCAAGTAAGTTTTTGTTCCATGTTTATAGTCTTTTTGGTTTCATAGTTTGTTCTCCGCCATTGTGCATGTTTTTTCGTTTGTACATTTTTGCTATAGTCTTTTGGTTTCATAGTTTATTCTCCGCCACTGTGCGCGCTTTTCGTTTTTTTTTGATATATTAATAAATCATGTACCGTCTCGCCCGAGCCAACTTTCCGTTGCATCCCGGAAAAGCAAACACCCAAGATCAAGTCATGACAAAAATAAAAACATTAAAAAAATTATTTTTCATAATTTTCTTTAAATTGATTAAGAATCGCAAATAATTTGAGAATTAATTTTTTTTGACACCCCAAGTATATAGACAATTTTCTAAATATATTTTTTTTCTTCTGATTTTATGTTTATATATTTTTTTGTTTTATTTTTATACTAAAAAAAATGTGTAAAATTATAAAACCAACAATATGATTTGGCCCAAAAGGCTGGACAGGACAGACTGAGAAAAAAAATAAAAATAAAATAAATAAATCGATTTTTTTTTAATTAAATCGATTAAGTATCACAAATAATTTTGAAATTAAATTTTTTGACACCCCTAGTATATGAATAATTTTCTAAATAAACAAAACCATTTTTATGAATATACTCTTTATAATTTTACTTGCATATTTAAAAAATGTATACAATTATAAAATCAACAATATGTTTTGGCCCAAAAGGACAGATTGAGAAAAAAAATATATATATATATTGAATTTTTTAAATCGATTACGAATCAAATTTTTTGACACCCGTAATGTATAGATAATTTTTTAAATAAACAAAATGTTTTTCTGAATATCTGTTTATATTTTTACTTTTATAATTAAAAATGTATAACAGGACAGATTTAAGAAAAAAACAAAAACAAAACAAAAAAGAAAATAGATTTTGGATTTTTTTAACCGATTAAGAATCGCAAATAATTTGAGAAAATTAAATTTTTTGACACCCTTAGTATTTAAATAATTTTCAAAATAAATTTGTCTTTCTGACTATATGTTTTTTTTGTTTTTTTTATAGTTTTACTTTTACACTTAAAAATGCATAACAGAACAGATTTTGGAAAACATTATTTTTCTTTAATTATTATTATTATTATTTTTAAAAAACGATTTTTTTTAAAAATCAACAAGGAATTGCAAATAATTTGAGAATCTATTTTTTGACACCCCTAGTATATAGATCATTTTTAAAATAAACAAAAAAAAATTTCTGAATACATTTTTTACAGTTTTACTTGTATATTTAAAAATGTATAAAATTATAAAATCAACAATATGTCCAGAGGCTGGACAGATTGAGAGAAAATAAATAAATAAATTGATTCTTTATTTTAAAAAAAAAAATGTATTAAGAATTGCAAATAATTTGAGAATCACATTTTTTGATACCCTAGTATATGAATAATTTTCTAAATAAACAAAACCATTTTTATGAATATATTTTTTATAGTTTTACTTGCATATTTAAAAATGTATACAATTATAAAATCAACAATATGTTTTGGCCCAAAAGGACAGATTGAGGAAAAAAAAAAAAATCGATTTTTGATTTTTTTTTTAAATCGATTTCGAATCAAATTTTTTGACACCCCTAGTGTATAGATAATTTTTTAAATAAACAAAACGTTTTTCTGAATATATGTTTATATTTTTACTTTTATATTTAAAAATGTATAACAGGACAGATTTAAGAAAAAAAAAAGAAGAAAAAAAAGAAAATAGATTTTGGATTTTTTTAACCGATTAAGAATCGCAAATAATTTGAGAAAATAACATATTTTGACACCCTTAGTATTTAAATAATTTTCAAAAGAAATTTTTCTTTCTGACTATATGTTTAAAAAAAAAATTTTTTTTTTATAGTTTTACTCTTACACTTAAAAATGTATAACAGAACAGATTTTGGAAAACATTTTTTTTTAAATTATTTTATTATTATTTAAAAAAAAAAAACGATTTTAGATTTTTTTTTAAAAATCAATAAGGAATTGCAAATAATTTGAGAATCTATTTTTTGACACCCCTAGTATATAGATAATTTTCAAAATAAACAAAAACATTTTCTGAATACATTTTTTACAGTTTTACTTGTATATTTAAAAATGTATAAAATTATAAAATCAACAATATGTCCAGAGGCTGGACAGGACCGATTGAGAGAAAATAAATAAATAAATTGATTCTTTATTTAAAAAAAAAAAAATGTATTAAGAATTGCAAATTATTTGAGAATCACATTTTTTGATACCCTAGTATATGAATAATTTTCTAAATAAACAAAACCATTTTTATGAATATACTCTTTATAGTTTTACTTGCATATTTAAAAATGTATACAATTATAAAATCAACAATATGTTTTGGCCCAAAAGGACAGATTGAGGGAAAAAAAAAAAATCGATTTTTGATTTTTTTTTTAAAATCGATTTCGAATCAAATTTTTTGACACCCCTAGTGTATAGATAATTTTTTAAATAAACAAAACGTTTTTCTGAATATATGTTTATATTTTTACTTTTATATTTAAAAATGTATAACAGGACAGATTTAAGAAAAAAAAGAAGAAAAAAAAGAAAATAGATTTTGGATTTTTTTAACCGATTAAGAATCGTAAATAATTTGAGAAAATAATTTTTTTTGACACCCTTAGTATTTAAATAATTTTCAAAAGAAATGTGTCTTTCTGACTGTATGTTTTTTTTTTTTATATATAGTTTTACTCTTACACTTAAAAATGTATAACAAAACAGATTTTGGAAAACATTATTTTTTTAAAATTATTTTATTATTTAAAAAAAAAAAAACGATTTTAGATTTTTTTTTTAAAAATCAATAAGGAATTGCAAATAATTTGAGAATCTTTTTGACACCCCTAGTATATAGATCATTTTTAAAATAAACAAAAAACATTTTCTGAATACATTTTTTACAGTTTTACTTGTATATTTAAAAATGTATAAAATTATAAAATCAACAATATGTTCAGAGGCTGGACAGGACCGATTGAGAGAAAATAAATAAATAAATTGATTCTTTATTTTAAAAAACAAAATGTATTAAGAATTGCAAATAATTTGAGAATCACATTTTTTGATACCCTAGTATATGAATAATTTTCTAAATAAACAAAACCATTTTTATGAATATATTTTTTATAGTTTTACTTGCATATTTAAAAATGTATACAATTATAAAATCAACAATATGTTTTGGCCCAAAAGGACAGATTGAGGAAAAAAAAAAAAATCGATTTTTGATTTTTTTTTTTTAAATCGATTTCGAATCAAATTTTTTGACACCCCTAGTGTATAGATAATTTTTTAAATAAACAAAACGTTTTTCTGAATATATGTTTATATTTTTACTTTTATATTTAAAAATGTATAACAGGACAGATTTAAGAAAAAAAAAAAGAAGAAAAAAAAGAAAATAGATTTTGGATTTTTTTAACCGATTAAGAATCGCAAATAATTTGAGAAAATAACATATTTTGACACCCTTAGTATTTAAATAATTTTCAAAAGAAATTTTTCTTTCTGACTGTATGTTTTTTTTTTTTTATATATATAGTTTTACTCTTACACTTAAAAATGTATAACAAAACAGATTTTGGAAAACATTATTTTTTTTAAATTATTTTATTATTTAAAAAAAAAAAAACGATTTTAGATTTTTTTTAAAAATCAATGAGGAATTACAAATAATTGGAGAATCTAATTTTTGACACCCCTAGTATATAGATCATTTTCAAAATAAACAAAAAACATTTTCTGAATACATTTTTTACAGTTTTACTTGTATATTTAAAAATGTATAAAATTATAAAATCAACAATATGTCCAGAGGCTAGACAGGACCGATTGAGAGAAAATAAATAAATAAATTGATTTAAAAAAAAATTTTTTTTTTAAATGTATTAAGAATTGCAAATAATTTGAGAATCACATTTTTTGATACCCTAGTATATGAATAATTTTCTAAATAAACAAAACAATTTTTATGAATATACTCTTTATAGTTTTACTTGCATATTTAAAAACGTATACAATTATAAAATCAACAGTATGTTTTGGCCCAAAAGGACAGATTGAGGAAAAAAAAAAAAAAATAGATTTTTGATTTTTTTTTTTTAAATCGATTTCGAATCAAATTTTTTGACACCCCTAGTGTATAGATAATTTTTTAAATAAACAAAACGTTTTTCTGAATATATGTTTATATTTTTACTTTTATATTTAAAAATGTATAACAGGACAGATTTAAGAAAAAAAAGAAGAAAAAAAAAGAAGAAAAAAAAGAAAATAGATTTTGGATTTTTTTAACCGATTAAGAATCGCAAATAATTTGAGAAAATAAAATTTTTTGACACCCTTAGTATTTAAATAATTTTCAAAAGAAATTTGTCTTTCTGACTATGTATTTTTTTTTATTATTTTTTTATAGTTTTACTCTTACACTTAAAAATGTATAACAAAACAGATTTTGGAAAACATTATGTTTTTTAAATTATTTTATTATTATTATTTTTTTAAAAACGATTTTAGATTTTTTTTTAAAAATCAATAAGGAATTGCAAATAATTTGAGAATCTATTTTTTGACACCCCTAGTATATAGATCATTTTTAAAATAAACAAAAAACATTTTCTGAATACATTTTTTACAGTTTTACTTGTATATTTAAAAATTTATAAAATTATAAAATCAACAATATGTCCAGAGGCTGGACAGGACCGATTGAGAGAAAATAAATAAATAAATTGATTCTTTATTTTTTTTTTTTAAATGTATTAAGAATTGCAAATAATTTGAGAATCACATTTTTTGATACCCTAGTATATGAATAATTTTCTAAATAAACAAAACCATTTTTATGAATATATTTTTTATAGTTTTATTTGCATATTTAAAAATGTATACAATTATAAAATCAACAATATGTTTTGGCCCAAAAGGACAGATTGAGGAAAAAAAAAAAAAATCGATTTTTGATTTTTTTTTTTAAATCGATTTCGAATCAAATTTTTTGACACCCCTAGTGTATAGATAATTTTTTAAATAAACAAAACGTTTTTCTGAATATATGTTTATATTTTTACTTTTATATTTAAAAATGTATAACAGGACAGATTTAAGAAAAAAAAGAAGAAAAAAAAAGAAGAAAAAAAGAAAATAGATTTTGGATTTTTTTAACCGATTAAGAATCGCAAATAATTTGAGAAAATAAATTTTTTTGACACCCTTAGTATTTAAATAATTTTCAAAAGAAATTGGTCTTTCTGACTATATATTTTTTTTAATTTTTTTTTTATAGTTTTATTCTTACACTTAAAAATGTATAACAGAACAGATTTTGGAAAACATTATGTTTTTTAAATTATTTTATTATTATTATTTTTTAAAAAACGATTTTAGATTTTTTTTTTTAAATCAATAAGGAATTGCAAATAATTTGAGAATCTATTTTTTGACACCCCTAGTATATAGATCATTTTTAAAATAAACAAAAAACATTTTCTGAATAAATTTTTTACAGTTTTACTTGTATATTTAAAAATGTATAAAATTATAAAATCAACAATATGTCCAGAGGCTGGACAGGACCGATTGAGAGAAAATAAATAAATAAATTCATTCTTTATTTATTTTTTTTTAAATGTATTAAGAATTGCAAATAATTTGAGAATCACATTTTTTGATACCCTAGTATATGAATAATTTTCTAAATAAACAAAACCATTTTTATGAATATATTTTTTATAGTTTTACTTGCATATTTAAAAATGTATACAATTATAAAATCAACAATATGTTTTGGCCCAAAAGGACAGATTGAGAAAAAAAAAAAAAAAAATCGATTTTTGATTTTTTTTTAAATCGATTTCGAATCAAATTTTTTGACACCCCTAGTGTATAGATAATGTTTTAAATAAACAAAATGTTTTTCTGAATATCTGTTTGTATTTTTACTTTTATATTTAAAAATGTATAACAGGACAGATTTAAGAAAAAAAAAAGAAGAAAAAAAAGAAAATAGATTTTGGATTTTTTTAACCGTTTAAGAATCGCAAATAATTTGAGAAAATAATTTTTTTTGACACCCTTAGTATTTAAATAATTTTCAAAATAAATTTTTCTTTCTATTTTTTTTTATTTTTATTTTTTTTAGTTTTACTTTTACACTTAAAAATTTATAACAGAACATATTTTGTAAAACATTATTTTTCTTTAATTACTTTTTATTTATTTAAAAAAAAAAACGATTTTACATTTTTTTTTAAAAATCAATAATTGCAAATAATTTGAGAATCAAATTTTTTGACACCGCTAGTATATAGATAATTTTCTGAATATATTTTTTACAGTTTTACTTGTATATTTAAAAATGTATAAAATTATAAAATCAACAATATTTCCAGAGGCTGGACAGGACCGATTGAGAGAAAATAAATAAATAAATTGATTCTTTATTTAAAAAAAAAAAAAGTATTAAGAATTGCAAATAATTTGAGGATCACATTGTTTGATACCCTAGTATATGAATAATTTTCTAAATAAACAAAACCATTTTTATGAATATATTTTTTATAGTTTTACTTGCATATTTAAAAATGTATACAATTATAAAATCAACAATATGTTTTGGCCCAAAAGGACAGATTGAGAAAAAAAAAGAAAAAATCGATTTTTGATTTTTTTTTTTTTTAAATCGATTTCGAATCAAATTTTTTGACACCCCTAGTGTATAGATAATTTTTTAAATAAACAAAATGTTTTTCTGAATATCTGTTTATATTTTTACTTTTATATTTAAAAATGGATAACAGGACAGATTTAAGAAAAAAACAAAAACAAAACAAAAAAGAAAATAGATTTTGGATTTTTTTAACCGATTAAGAATCGCAAATAATTTGAGAAAATAACATATTTTGACACCCTTAGTATTTAAATAATTTTCAAAAGAAATGTTTCTTTCTGACTATATGTTTTTTTTATAGTTTTACTTTTGCACTTAAAAATGTATAACAGAACAGATTTTGGAAAATATTATTTTTCTTTTTATTATTATTATTATTTAAAAAAAAAAAAACGATTTTAGAGTTTTTTTAAAAATCGATAAGGAATTGCAAATAATTTGAGAATCTATTTTTTGACACCCCTAGTATATAGATCATTTTCAAAATAAACAAAAAACATTTTCTGAATACATTTTTTACAGTTTTACTTGTATATTTAAAAATGTATAAAATTATAAAATCAACAATATGTCCAGAGGCTGGACAGGACCGATTGAGAGAAAAAAATAAATAAATTGATTCTTTATTTTTTTTTTTTTAAATGTATTAAGAATTGCAAATAATTTGAGAATCACATTTTTTGATACCCTAGTATATGAATAATTTTCTAAATAAACAAAACCATTTTTATGAATATACTCTTTAGAGTTTTACTTGCATATTTAAAAACGTATACAATTATAAAATCAACAATCTGTTTTGGCCCAAAAGGACAGATTGAGAGAAAAAAAAATAAAAATCGATTTTTGATTTTTAAAAAAAAATCAATTTCGAATCAAATTTTTTGACACCCCTAGTGTATAGATAATTTTTTAAATAAACAAAATGTTTTTCTGAATATCTGTTTATATTTTTACTTTTATATTTAAAAATGTATAACAGGACAGATTTAAGAAAAAAAAGAAGAAAAAAAAGAAAATAGATTTTGGATTTTTTTAACCGATTAAGAATCGCAAATAATTTGAGAAAATAAAATGTTTTGACACCCTTAGTATTTAAATAATTTTCAAAAGAAATGTGTCTTTCTGACTGTATGTTTTTTTTTTTATATATATAATTTTACTCTTACACTTAAAAATGTATAACAGAACAGATTTTGGAAAACATTTTTTTTTAATTATTTTATTATTCTTTAAAAAAAAAAAAAAACGATTTTAGATTTTTTTTTTTAAATCAATAAGGAATTGCAAATAATTTGAGAATCTATTTTTTGACACCCCTAGTATATAGATCATTTTCAAAATAAACAAAAAACATTTTCTGAATACATTTTTTACAGTTTTACTTGTATATTTAAAAATGTATAAAATTATAAAATCAACAATATGTCCAGAGGCTGGACAGGACCGATTGAGAGAAAATAAATAAATAAATTGATTCTTTATTTTTTTTTTTTAAATGTATTAAGAATTGCAAATAATTTGAGAATCACATTTTTTGATACCCTAGTATATGAATAATTTTCTAAATAAACAAAACCATTTTTATGAATATATTTTTTATAGTTTTACTTGCATATTTAAAAATGTATACAATTATAAAATCAACTATATGTTTTGGTCCAAAAGGACAGATTGAGAAAAAAAAACACCCCTAGTGTATAGATAATTTTTTAAATAAACAAAATGTTTTTCTGAATATCTGTTTATATTTTTACTTTTATATTTAAAAATGTATAACAGGACAGCTTTAAGAAAAAAAAAAGAAGAAAAAAAAGAAAATAGATTTTTGATTTTTTTAACCGTTTAAGAATCGCAAATAATTTGAGAAAATAATTTTTTTTGACACCCTTAGTATTTAAATAATTTTCAAAATAAATTTTTCTTTCTGACTATGTTTTTAAATTTTTTTTTTTTATAGTTTTACTTTTACACTTAAAAATTTATAACAGAACATATTTTGTAAAACATTATTTTTCTTTAATTACTTTTTATTTATTTAAAAAAAAAACGATTTTACATTTTTTTTTTAAATCAATAATTGCAAATAATTTGAGAATCAAATTTTTTGACACCGCTAGTATATAGATAATTTTCTGAATATATTTTTTACAGTTTTACTTGTATATTTAAAAATGTATAAAATTATAAAATCAACAATATGTCCAGAGGCTGGACAGGACCGATTGAGAGAAAAAAATAAATAAATTGATTCTTTATTTTTTTTAAAAATGTATTAAGAATTGCAAATAATTTGAGAATCACATTTTTTGATACCCCTACTATAGATAATTTTTTAATTACATTTTTTTTCTGACTATATGTTTATAGTTTTTATAGTTTTATATTTAAAAATGTATACCAGGACATATTTAGGGGGGGGGGAAAAAAAAAAAAAAAAAAAAAAAAAAAAAAAAAAAATCTATTTTTTAAATTTTTTTTATGGATTAGGAATGGCGATTCATTCAGAAATGGATGTTTTATGCCACTCCTAGAAGTGAGCGATGGCCTAAGACTTGAGAAGAGTCCAGTACCAAAAAGCGGAGTATCTAATGAGAGGTTCAGGCCTACCCAGGGAGGTGGTACTGAATCGGGTCCTCTGCAGGGTGGCCAGGGCGCGGGGCGCGGGAGGGGCCGCCGTGTCCCCGTTCCTCTGCAGCGAGGCGCAGCGGCGGAAGGTCAGGTCCAGCTTGGTCTGGATGCTGCTGGAACTGTGCGCGCGCTTGATGTCGGCGCAGTCGGCACAAGACGAGCGTGCGCTGGCCTTGCAGCAGGCGCTCACTCCCGCCTGCCGCTCCTCCCTCAGCGTCCCGTTGGAGAGCGACAGCTGGGTCCAGCCGCCGCCCGCCTGCTTCCCGCCGTGTCCGTAGCCGTTGAGGTGCGGTTCCTGGTCCTTCAGCGGCGAAACTTCTCTCCGAGGTTTGAAAAAGGCCAAGAGGCCGTCTTGTCCCGCAGGTTCTTTCTGTGCCCGGGTGCTCCCGCCTGAATGCACTTTGGTCCTCCTCAGCGTGGAGTCCCCGCTCGGAGGTGCACTGTGGCTGGCGTGAGACCCTAAGACGGCCACCCTCTGAAGCTGGAGGTCCACGGTCCTGCCCTGGTCCTGCCTGGTTCTTCTGTGAGACGACCGCAGCCTCAGAGAACCGTCGTCCCTGCCTTGGACGCCGTTGGCGACTACCGGGTGTCTCTCCACGCCACGACTCTGTCCCTCTGGGACTCTGGGCGAGGAGCTCAGGCTGCTCCCGCTCGGGGAGCTACACTCCCGCCTGCCCTGGTTCCTCTGCCTCTGCGGCGGGGTGGCCACCAGCGCTATTATCGGCTCTTTGGTACATCGCGGACGGCGCCCGGATTCCAGATACTCCACCAGCTCCTCGGACTGGGTCTCGGCCGAATGCTTGAGCCGGTCCTTGGTCCCGAAGGACCATCGCAGCGGCAGGACTTTGCCCAAAGTCTCCTTGGGCTTTGTTGGCGACCTCATGCTCAGACTCCTTCCTTGGGTCCCTCGGACAAACGGTTTGGAATCAAATCCATCTACAGGAAAATAAAACACAAGTTAGCATCTCATGACTTTATGAATGTTTTCTTCATCTAATAAGAAATAATGTTTCCAAAATGCTGCAGATGTGTACTGCACGTAGGTCAGGACAGATATAACACCAACTTATGGATTTTTCTTCGCTGATGGCCCAATAATAATACAATAATAATATTCAATCTCAATATTTTCACCTTTACCGTTCCACACGGCAGGGTTGCCCTCGGAGTTCTTTGCTTTTTGCTCTTGCCATTGAGCCTCCGTCAATAGCGCTTTGTACCAACCGCTCATTCCGAGCATACAGGTAAAAGCCAGTAAATTAGAATATTTTGAAAAAGTTGATTTATTTCAGTAATTGCATTCAAAAGGTGTAACTTGTACATTATATTTATTCATTGCACACAGACTGATGCATTCAAATGTTTATTTCATTTAATTTTGATGATTTGAAGTGGCAACAAATGAAAATCCAAAATTCCGTGTGTCACAAAATTAGAATATTACTTAAGGCTAATACAAAAAAAGGGATTTTTAGAAATGTTGGCCAACTGAAAAGTATGAAAATGAAAAATATGAGCATGTACAATACTCAATACTTGGTTGGAGCTCCTTTTGCCTCAATTACTGCGTTAATGCGGCGTGGCATGGAGTCGATGAGTTTCTGGCACTGCTCAGGTGTTATGAGAGCCCAGGTTGCTCTGATAGTGGCCTTCAACTCTTCTGCGTTTTTGGGTCTGGCATTCTGCATCTTCCTTTTCACAATACCCCACAGATTTTCTATGGGGCTAAGGTCAGGGGAGTTGGCGGGCCAATTTAGAACAGAAATACCATGGTCCGTAAACCAGGCACGGGTAGATTTTGCGCTGTGTGCAGGCGCCAAGTCCTGTTGGAACTTGAAATCTCCATCTCCATAGAGCAGGTCAGCAGCAGGAAGCATGAAGTGCTCTAAAACTTGCTGGTAGACGGCTGCGTTGACCTTGGATCTCAGGAAACAGAGTGGACCGACACCAGCAGATGACATGGCACCCCAAACCATCACTGATGGTGGAAACTTTACACTAGACTTCAGGCAACGTGGATCCTGTGCCTCTCCTGTCTTCCTCCAGACTCTGGGACCTCGATTTCCAAAGGAAATGCAAAATTTGCTTTCGTCAGAAAACATGACTTTGGACCACTCAGCAGCAGTCCAGCTCTTTTTTTCCTTAGCCCAGGTGAGACGCTTTGCGCGCTGTTTCTTGGTCAACAGTGGCTTGACACGAGGTATGCGGCAGTTGAAACCCATGTCTTTCAAGCGTCTCTTGGTGGTGGATCTTGAAGCACTGACTCCAGCAGCTGTCCACTCCTTCTGAATCTCCCCCACATTTTTGAATGGTTTTTTTTTCACAATCTTGACCAGGGCGCGGTGATCCCTATCGCTTGTACACTTTTTCTGACCACAGTTTTTCCTTCCCTTTGCCTCTCCATTAATGTGTTTGGACACAGAGCTCTGAGAACAGCCAGCCTCTTCAGCAATAACCTTTTGTGTCTTTCCCTCCTTGTGCAATGTATCGATGGTTGCCTTTTGGACAGCTGTCAAATCTGAAGTCTTCCCCATGTTTGTGTAGGCTTCAGAACTGGACTGAGAGACCATTTAAAGCCCTTTGCAGGTGTTTTGAGTTAATCAGCTGATTAGTTTGTGGCACCAGGTGTCTTCAAAATTTAACCCTTACACAATATTCTAATTTTGTGACACACGGAATTTTGGATTTTCATTTGTTGCCACTTCAAATCATCAAAATTAAATGAAATAAACATTTGAATGCATCAGTCTGTGTGCAATGAATAAATATAATGTACAAGTTACACCTTTTGAATGCAATTACTGAAATAAATCAAGTTTTTCAAAATATTCTGGCTTTTACCTGTGTATATATATATATATATATATATATATATATTTTTTTTTTTTCTTCAAATTTGTCATCAAAGAAAAGTCCATACATTTTATAAGCAGCAGGGTTCAAAATGTAGGAAAAAAGTAGTGGCTTATAGTCCGGAATTTACGGTATACTTATATAAAACGATGAAAGGTTTTTAGAGCGCTTTATAGGCGGAAAAGAGCAACTCCAATTAGCGTCATTGTTAGCTGACTTTTGCTAACATTAATTTACGAGCTAGAATGCATAAAAACATGTGTTGTTGTCTCAGATAAAGATTGACCATCACTTGTTTCTGCTGTTTGGGAGAGTTCTTCTCCAAACACCGGCAGCTCAGGAGACTCCGGAGGCCGCGTGGACACCGGGGGCCCCAGGCCGGACGCCGGGGCACCTCTGTCCCCGCCCCCCGTCAGCCGCACCAGCCAGTGGCCGGACGCCGACGAGCTGGTGGACCCTGGAAGAAGAGGGACGTGAGAGAAGAGCTTGACTTGGCAAGCATCAGAGATACCGGATAGGACGGCCGGCGAGGTCTAACCGGTGACGGAGGAACTCGCAGACCAAGCCGGGATGGTTCTTCTTCTCTGATAAAAGAGGATGTAGGCACCGCGTGTGCACAGCTCCTCCTCTGGAACTGGATCAGCAACGCTGTCGTCGTAATTGTACCACTGGCCGTCCACCGAGTTCCTGCAGAAGGCTGCCGGCACAACAACACATCAGTCAAATAACCGGAATCACTTTTTTGTCTGTTCTAAATCACTCCAAACTAGAATTTGCAATTCCGATACGTGTGAGTGGAAGTGAAATGCTTGGATGCCCAAGGTGAGTGGAGTGTGTGAGTGTTGGAACTATTGGAATCCGGCGAGAAATGTGGGATATGCAGTAGATTGTATATTGCCCATTCATTGTCAAAGGGGAGGAAATTCCGGGTAATTTTGGGAATTTTGGGAAAGGGAAAACGTGTTGGGTTTGATAAACGGGAAGAGTAGTGTGGGTGCATGGTTGAAAGGTCGGAATCAGGTTTAAAAACGGCACTTTATTTTGAGAATTTAGAACTATAAATACATCTATTCATTTGAATAGGAACTTCCTGGAAATTTGGGAATATCGGGAAAACCAGGATCTTTTGAAAATAATGATACTAGCAGAAAATATGAATGGGTTGCTGTTGGAATTTTTGAAACGGTCGAAAAATGTAGAAGCAGTAAAAGTTTGAATATGAATTGGTATTTCAGAATTCCTGGAATTTCGGGAAAACCGGGTATTTGTACAAGAAAAAAAAAGAGGAAATTTTGTTGTCCCATCTGAGAGGAATGTTTTGAAGGTGGATTGGTCAAAAACTGGTGTAAAATTTGGATTGTGAAAACTTTCCAGGAAGTGGTAAAAATAGGGCTTTGGAAAACCAGGAATTTTGGGAATTTGTGGATTTTTTTAAACTTTGAAAATGGTAGTTTGATTGTCTAAGGTGAGTGGAGTGTGTGGATGGTTGAAACAGTCCGAATCGGATGAGAAATGTGGGATATGCAGTAGATTGTATATTGCCCATTCATTGTCAAAGGGGAGGAAATTTTGGGAATTTTGGAAAAGGGAAAACGTGTTGGTTTTGATAAACGGGAAGAGTAGTGTGGGTGCATGGTTGAAAGGTCGGAATCAGGTTTAAAAACGGCACTTTATTTTGAGAATTTAGAACTATAAATAAATCTATTCATTTGAATAGGAACTTCCTGGAAATTTGGGAATATCGGGAAAACTAGGATTTTGTGAAAATATTGATACTAGCAGAAAATATGAATGGGTTGCTGTTGGAATTTTTGAAACGGTTGAAAAATGTAGTAGCAGTAAAAGTTTGAATATGAATTGGTATTTCAGAATTCCTGGAATTTCGGGAAAACCGGGTATTTGTTCAAGAAAAAAAAGAGGAAATTTTGTTGTCCCATCTGAGAGGAATGTTTTGAAGGTGGATTGGTCAAAAACTGGTGGAAAATTTGGATTGTGAAAACTTTCCAGGAAGTGGTGAAAATAGGGCTTTGGAAAACCAGGAATTCTGGGAATTCCTGGATTTTTTTTAAACTTTGAAAATGGTAGTTTGATTGTCCAAGGTGAGTGGAGTGTGTGGATGGTTGAAACAGTTCGAATCGGATGAGAAATGTTGGATATGTAGTAGATTGTATATTGCCCATTCATTGTCAGTGGGGAGAAAATGGCGGGAAATTTGGGGAATTTTGGAAAAGGGAAAACATGTGTTGGTTTTGATAAATGGGAAGAGTAGTGTGGGTGCATGGTTGAAAGGTCGGAATCAGGTTTAAAAACAACACTTCATTTTGAGAATTTAGAACTATGAATACATTTATTCATTTGAATGGGATTTTCCTGGAAATGTGGGAATATCGGGAAAACCAGGATCTTTTGAAAATATTGATACTAGCAGAAAATATGAATGGGTTGCTGTTGGAACTTTTGAAACGGTTGAAAAACGTAGTAGCAGTAAAAGTTTGAATATGAATTGGTATTTCAGAATTCCTGGAATTTCGGGAAAACTGGGTATTTGTACAAGAAAAAAAAGAGGACATTTTGTTGTCCCATCTGAGAGGAATGTTTTGAAGGTGGATTGGTCAAAAACTGTGGGAAAATTTGGACTGTGAAAACTTTCCAGGAAGTGGTGAAAATATAGCTTTGGAAAACCGGGAATTCTGGGAATTCCTGGATTTTTTTTAAACTTTGAAAATGGTAGTTTGATTGTCCAAGGTGAGTGGAGTGTGTGGATGGTTGAAACAGTTCGAATCGGATGAGAAATGTGGGATATGCATTAGATTGTATATTGCCCATTCATTGTCAGTGGGGAGAAAATGGCGGGAAATTTGGGGAATTTTGGAAAAGGGAAAACATGTGTTGGTTTTGATAAATGGGAAGAGTAGTGTGGGTGCATGGTTGAAAGGTCGGAATCAGGTTTAAAAACAACACTTCATTTTGAGAATTTAGAACTATAAATACATCTATTCATTTGAATAGGAATTTCCTGGAAATTTGGGAATATCGGGAAAACCAGGATCTTTTGAAAATATTGATATTAGCAGAAAATATGAATGGGTTGCTGTTGGAACTTTTGAAACGGTTGAAAAATGTAGTAGCAGTAAAAGTTTGAATATGAATTGGTATTTCAGAATTCCTGGAATTTCGGGAAAACCGGGTATTTGTACAAGAAAAAAAAGAGGATATTTTGTTGTCCCATCTGAAAGGAATGTTTTGATTGTGGATTGGTCAAAAACTGGTGGAAAATTTGGATTGTGCAAACTTTCCAGGAAGTGGTGAAAATAGAGGTTTGGAAAACCCGGAATTCTGGGAATTCCTGGATTTTTTTAAACTTTGAAAATGGTAGTTTGATTGTCTAAGGTGAGTGGAGTGTGTGGATGGTTGAAACAGTTCGAATCGGATGAGAAATGTGGGATATGTAGTAGATTGTATATTGCCCATTCATTGTCAGTGGGGAGAAAATTCCGGAAATTTGGGGTAAGGGAAAACATGTTTTGTGTTTGATATATGGGAAAAGCAGTGTGTGGATGGTTGAAAGGTCGGAATCGAATTTTAAAATGGCGCATCATTTTGAGAATTTAGGGCATTGTAGAACTATGAATACATCTATTCATTTGAATGGGAATTTCCTGGAAATTTCTGGAAAACCGCAAATTTTTACAAAACATTGATACTAGCACAATTGTCCTTGATGACATGAATGGGTTGGTGTTGGAATTTATCGAAACGGTTGAAAAATGTTGACATAGTAACAGTTTGAATTTTAATTGGTATTTCTGCATTCCTGGAATTTCAGGAAAACCGGGTATTCGTACAGGAAAAAAAAGCGAAAATTTTGTTGTCCCAACTAAGAGGAATGTTTTGAAGTTGGAATATGATCACAAACGGTTGGAAAATGTGGACTGTGAAAATTTTCCAGGAAGAGGTGAAAAATAGGGCTTTGTAATTCCTGGAATTTTTTTTCAACTTTGAAAATGGTAGTTAGAATGTCCAAGGTGAGTGGAGTGTGTGGATGTTGGAACGCTTCCAATTGGATGAAAAATTGTGCAAGTTCGGAAAATGGCCCATTCATTTTCAACGGGAAAAATGTCCCGGAAAACTGGGAATTCTGGGTAACCCGGGAATTTTTTTTTTGACTTTTTAATTGAATGTTTTGGGGAGTTCACGATTCCTGGTCGAGCCGAACGTTTTCATACTTGAACGCTTCCCATCGGCTGAACATTGTGGGGCAGAATAATAATAATAATAATAATAATAATGGATGATTTTTGGGGTCAAATCTCACGTGTGAATGTTTCATTTTCATGTTTCTTTTATGTCCTTTCCTCAAATAAAACTGTTTTTTTCTACGTTGCAAACACACAAAAAGCAACATTTTCCTCCAAAAAAACCCAAATCAAAGTGGAAAGTTTGATGTGAAGTAATCGGAGCTTTAAAAGGGTCATCATTTCATAACTGTGATTTTTTAATGAATTATTATTTTTTTGATAACAATCATAGTTAAAAAAAAATCCCACTCAAATTCTTGGGAATTCAACCCACTCATAAAAAGGTCAAGCGTTTGACTTCCCTTCTATCCATCGATTATACATTTTTATTACCCGTATTTTCCGCACCATAAGGCGCCCTGGGTTATAAGACGCGCCTTCAATGAACGGCATATTTCAAAACTTTGTCCACCTATAAGACGCCCCGTGTTGTAAGCCGCATCTAACTGCGCTAAAGGAATGTCAAAAAAACAGTCAGATAGGTCAGTCAAACTTTAATAATATATTAAAAACCAGCGTGATGTGGGCGCGCATGGAGTCGTATATCAACATGGACGGAGCTGCGTGAAAAAAGCCACCCGGCCTCTTCGCGTAAACTTACCTTAACCACTCGCTCATCTTTTCTTCATCCATCCCTTCGAGTTAGCTTTTATGATGACGCCGGCTGGAAAGGTCTCTTTTGGCAAGGTCTTCCTTTTGAATATCACCATGGGTGGAAGTTTCTGGCCATTAGCATGGCAAGCTAGAACCACAGTGAAGGATGACTTCTCATTCCCTGTGGTGCGAATATTCACCGTACGTGCTCCCGTTGTATCCACAGTGCGGTTCACAGGAATATCAAAAGTCAGTGGAACCTCGTCCATGTTGATAATGTTCTCTGGCCGGATCTTTTTTTCAGCTATCTTGTTTTTACAATATGCACGGAAAGTAGCCAGCTTTTCTTGAAAGTCTTTAGGCAGTTGCTGTGAAATAGTAGTCCGTGTGCGGATGAAGAGATTGCGTCTTTTCATGAACCGGATCCCTGTCGCTTAGTAGGAGCCATTTTGTGGTCTTTACAGATGTAAACACACATAGGAAATGAAACGTACGGTAATATCCGCGCGCTTTTTCTTCTTCTACGCGGGCGGGTGGTTGCTTACGGTAGAAGAAGAAGCGCTTCCTGTTCTATGGGGCGGGTGCTTACCTTGGCGGTTGCTTGCGTAGAAGAAGAAGCACTTCCTCTTCTACGGGGAAAAAAGATGGCGGCTGTTTACCGTAGTTGCGAGACCGAAACTTTATGAAAATGAATCTTAATATTAATCCATATATAAAGCGCACCGGGTTATAAGGCGCACTGTCAGCTTTTGAGAAAATTTGTGGTTTTTAGGTGCGCCTTATAGTGCGGAAAATACGGTAAGTTATTTTTAAGTTATTTTTTGTACGGAAACTCACAAAATATGCAATATTTGACCCAAAAAGTAAAATAACACATGAGTAATCAGTGTAACTTTTGATGTGAAGTAATGACTAAGTCATCAATTCATAACAACATTGATTTTGATTCATTATTATTTTTTGAGCAATGACACTGTGAAAGAAATAAACTTTGTGTTATTAGAGTCAACTTTTTATAATTATATCTCACTTGTTTGCTCTGGTTTTGACTCTTTGAGCACAGCATGATTTGATTTGATTCAATTTTTGGAGTTAACGATTCGATTCAGAATCCATTATCGACTCAAAACGATTCTCGATTCAAAATCAATACTTTTATAATAACATTGTGTGCCAGTTCTTTGATGAACTACATTCCTCAATAAAATAGATAAACAGCTCGGATCAATTTCTAATTTACTTCAAATAAAATTCTACTCACACATTTAATAAAGTCAAATCCAAATAAGACAAGAAGAGACGTATCCAACACTTCTCTTGTCTAAAGTCAATGTGTACAGCAGATATAGATCATCTACATCTACTATATCATTTGTCTGAGTGGATGGACAGGACGGATAAAAATAAATAAATAAAAAAAATAAAATAAATATTTTATTTTTGAAAATTGTTACAAAGAGGAATCACAATTTATTTTAAAAAAAAAAATCTAATTTTTATGACACTCCTAATATTTAATATATATTAAAACTATGTATTAAACTATAGTAAATTATGTTAAGGTATTGTAAATTATTAAATTAAAATGATAAATAAAATGTATAATAAATATAGTGTTATTATAAATATTAAATTATATTGATTTAATTATTACTATATTAAAATACTATATATTGAACTATATTAAATAATGTTATTAATGTTTTATACATAATATAAATATCATAAATTACAAATTAAATTAGAAATACAATTTATAATAAACATAATATTATAAATATTAAATTATATTAAAAATATAAATAACATTTATAATATAATATTATTAAAAATATATTAATTTAATTATTACTATATTAAATGATGTTATTAATTTGTTATACATAATATACATATTATTATAAATTATTACATTGCAAACTAAAATGATAAGTAAAATGTATAATAAATATATTATTATTAATATTAAATTATATACATTTAATTATTGCTATATTAATCTACTATATATTAAACTATATTAAATGATGTTACTAATTTATTATAAATATTATTATTAATTATTACTATTAAATTATATTAATTTAATTATTACTATGTTAAACTACTATAAATTAAACTATATTAAATTATGTTATTAATGAGTTATAAATAATATAAATATTATTATACATTTTTATATTAAAATTAAAATTATAAATAAAATGTATAATAAATATGTTATTATAAATATAAAATTATATTAATTTAATTATTACTATATTAAACTACTATATATTAAACTATATTAAATTGTTAAGTTCTTATAAATAATACAAATATTGTAAATTAATAAATTAAAAATATAAATAACATTTATAATATAATATTATTAAAAATATATTAATTTAATTATTACTATATTAAATTATATTATTAATTTGTTATACAGAATATACATATTATTATAAATTATTACATTACAAATTAAAATGATAAGTAAAATGTATAATAAATATGTTATTATTAATATTAAATTATATACATTTAATTATTGCTATATTAATCTACTATATATTAAACTATATTAAATGATGTTACTAATTTATTATAAATATTATTATTAATTATTACTATTAAATTATATTAATTTAATTATTACTATGTTAAACTACTACAAATTAAACTATATTAAATTATGTTATTAATTAGTTATAAATAATATAAATATTATACATTTTTATATTAAAATTAAAATTATAAATAAAATGTATAATAAATATGTTATTATAAATATAAAATTATATTAATTTAATTATTACTATATTAAACTACTATATATTAAACTATATTAAATTATGTTAAGTTCTTATAAATAATACAAATATTGTAAATTAATAAATTACAAATTAAAAATATAAATAACATTTATAATATAATATTATTAAAAATATATTAATTTAATTATTACTATATTAAATTATGTTATTAATTTGTTATACATAATATACATATTATTATAAATTATTACATTGCAAACTAAAATGATAAGTAAAATGTATAATAAATATATTGTTATTAATATTAAATTATATACATTTAATTATTGCTATATTAATCTACTATATATTAAACTATATTAAATGATGCTACTAATTTATTATAAATATTATTATTAATTATTACTATTAAATTATATTAATTTAATTATTACTATGTTAAACTACTATAAATTAAACTATATTAAATTATGTTATTAATTAGTTATAAATAATATAAATATTATACATTTTTATATTAAAATTATAAATAAAATGTATAATAAATATGTTATTATACATGCAAAATTATATTAATTTAATTATTACTATATTAAACTACTATATATTAAACTATATTAAATTATCTTAAGTTCTTATAAATAATACAAATATTGTAAATTAATAAATTACAAATTAAAAATATAAATAACATTTGTAATATAATATTATTAAAAATATATCAATTTAATTATTACTATATTAAATTATGTTATTAATTTGTTATACATAATATACATATTATAAATTATTACATTACAAATTAAAATGATAAGTAAAATGTATAATAAATATATTATTATTAATATTAAATTATATACAATTAATTATTGCTATATTAATCTACTATATATTAAACTATATTAAATGATGTTACTAATTTATTATAAATATTATTATTAATTTTTACTATTAAATTATATTAATTTAATTATTACTATGTTAAACTACTATAAATTAAACTATATTAAATTATGTTATAATTAGTTATAAATAATATAAATATTATACATTTTTATATTAAAATTATAAATAAAATGTATAATAAATATGTTATTATAAATATAAAATTATATTAATTTAATTATTACTATATTAAACTACTATATATTAAACTATATTAAATTATGTTAAGTTCTTATAAATAATACAAATATTGTAAATTAATAAATTACAAATTAAAAATATAAATAACATTTATAATATAATATTAAAAATATATTAATTTAATTATTACTATATTAAATTATGTTATTAATTTGTTATACATAATATACATATTATTATAAGTTATTACATTACAAATTAAAATGATAAGTAAAATGTATAATAAATATGTTATTATTAATATTAAATTATATACATGTAATTATTGCTATATTAATCTACTATATATTAAACTATATTAAATGATGTTACTAATTTATTATAAATAATATAAATATTATTATAAATTATTACATTCAAATTATAAATACAATTTATAATAAATATGTTATTACAATGAGGTGGCGACTTGTCTAGGGTGTACCCCGCCTTCCGCCCGAATGCAGCTGAGATAGGCTCCAGATGGATGGAGGTTATTATAAAGATTAAATAATATTAATTTAATTATTACTATATTAAATTATATTAAACTACATTAAATTATGTTATTAATTTGTTATACAGAATATACATATTATTATAAATTATTACATTACAAATTAAAATGATAAGTAAAATGTATAATAAATATGTTATTATTAATATTAAATTATATACATTTAATTATTGCTATATTAATCTACTATATATTAAACTATATTAAATGATGTTACTAATTTATTATAAATAATATAAATATTATTATAAATTATTACATTAAAATTAAAATCATAAATACAATTTATAATAAATATTTTATTACAATGAGGTGGCGACTTGTCTAGGGTGTACCCCGCCTTCCGCCCGAATGCAGCTGAGATAGGCTCCAGCGCCCCCCGCGACCCCAAAGGGAATAAGCGGTGGATGGATGGATGGATAATATACATATTATTATAAATTATTAAATTACAAAATAAAATGATAAGTAAAATGTATAATAAATATGTTATTAATATTAAATTATATAAATCTAATTATTGCTATATTAATCTACTATATATTAAGCTATATTAAATGATGTTACTAATTTATTATAAATAATATAAATATTATTATAAATTATTAAATTGTTACAAAGAGGAATCACAATTTATTTTAAAAAAAAAAATCTAATTTTTATGACACTCCTAATATTTAATATATATTAAAACTATGTATTAAACTATAGTAAATTATGTTAAGGTATTGTAAATTATTAAATTAAAATGATAAATAAAATGTATAATAAATATAGTGTTATTATAAATATTAAATTATATTGATTTAATTATTACTATATTAAAATACTATATATTGAACTATATTAAATAATGTTATTAATGTTTTATACATAATATAAATATCATAAATTACAAATTAAATTAGAAATACAATTTATAATAAACATAATATTATAAATATTAAATTATATTAAAAATATAAATAACATTTATAATATAATATTATTAAAAATATATTAATTTAATTATTACTATATTAAATGATGTTATTAATTTGTTATACATAATATACATATTATTATAAATTATTACATTGCAAACTAAAATGATAAGTAAAATGTATAATAAATATATTATTATTAATATTAAATTATATACATTTAATTATTGCTATATTAATCTACTATATATTAAACTATATTAAATGATGTTACTAATTTATTATAAATATTATTATTAATTATTACTATTAAATTATATTAATTTAATTATTACTATGTTAAACTACTATAAATTAAACTATATTAAATTATGTTATTAATGAGTTATAACATTACATTAAAATTAAAATCATAAATACAATTTATAATAAATATGTTATTACAATGAGGTGGCGACTTGTCCAGGGTGTACCCCGCCTTCTGCCCGAATGCAGCTGAGATAGGCTCCAGATGGATGGATGTTATTATAAAGATTAAATAATATTAATTTAATTATTACTATATTAAACCATATTAAATTATGTGGGCCACAAATGGCCCTAGGGCCACATTTTAGACACCAATGCCTTAACTGGTAGAATTTCCTCTTATTTTACAATCTCCTCTTGCGTGTGATGTCTGACCTGTGTAGTGGCCGCCATGCATTCCTCCATGATGGTTGCACACGGCGTACAGGTCGTACAGGAAGTCCGGAGGAGCCAGGTCGGACCGTCTGGACCCTTTCCATCCCGGGTGAGGTGCGGCGCCGTGCGTGCGCTTCTTCACCATGTGCGGCGTCATGTCCAGGCCCGTCAGCGGGAAGTGCACGAAGGTGGTCAGCTTGTTCCTGCGCTCGCCCACCTGCCGGAAGCGCTTGAGGTGCAGGATGAGGATGTCGGGCAGAGTCCACAAGCTCATCTTCACCATGCCTTGCTGCAGCTGCTGGCAGTGAGGACACTTCCAGGCGTCGTCCGGCGCCAGCTGAAAGGAACAGCACGCCTTTAGGACTGCTGGATCACTGGGACAAACATCAGGAGGGAAGCTTTCTAATCGCCCTCAAAGGTGGCACCATTGTTGCAAGGCAAGGGTGTTCTATATTCATTTGGACCCACTCACGTTTCAAATAGTGACAAACATTTACAATACACTACAGAGTAGGGCCGCACCAAAACATTATTTCTCTAAATACTATCAATGAATCAGTTCATCTGTCCATCGAATGTCTTTTTCTATCAAACTAGTTTTAGTGCAGTGGAACAACACATTCTACAAACACATTTATTCAGTGTAGAAACTTTATATGTGTGTTGTTTGGTCGGGGATGGAAAAGAAAAATGACTGCATATTTCAAACTATAGAGCGCATCGTAGAGATGCGCGGATAGGCAATTATTTCATCCGCAACCGCATCAGAAAGTCGTCAACCATCCGCAATCCACCCGATCTAACATTTGATCAGAACCGCATCCGCCCGCACCCGCTCGTTGTTATATATCTAATATAGACGATGCAAGGCATTAGTGAGGTTATAAAGCTTTTGCCTGTTAAAGAAAGGAGACTGATCCAATGCAGCACAGACATTCGCGTGCCACGCTGTCACGGCCCAGACGCACACCAGTGCGCAATCATATGGGAGCCGCGCTGAGCGCACTTCCAAGCGCATCTCGCTGCCGGCGACGGCCGGGTATGGGCCCGACGCTCCAGCGCCATCCATTTTCAGGGCTAGTTGATTCGGCAGGTGGGTTGTTACACACTCCTTAGCGGGTTCCAACTTCCATGGCCACCGTCCTATAGCTGCTGTCTATATCAACCAGGGTGAGCCCCACCCCTTTCGTGAGCGCACTGCGCGCGGAGTGACCCCTGTTACGAGCCCCCGGCAACAGAGGTGGCGGGCAGGTAAGCTGCGCGGCCGGAGCGCGCGGAGTGACCCCTGTTACGAGCCCCCGGCCACGGGGGTGGCGGGCAGGTAAGCTGCTTACCTGCTGCGCGTGACGCCGGCCGCGGCGAAGGCGGACAAGGCGGGGTGTCGGTGCGGTGGTGACCCTGGACGTGCGTCGGGCCCTTCTCGCGGATCGCCTCAGCTACGGCTCCCGGTGGGGCCCTCTCGGGGGAAGGGGCCTCGATCCCGGACCCCGGCGAGGCGTCACTTCTCCGCTCCGTAAAAGTGTCCATCTCTTTTTTTTTTTTTCTTCTGTTGTGGCATATGCTGCAGGTGCCTGCTCGTTTTTCGTATGTGGGTAACAACATTTAACTATGTATATATATTTACCAATTGGTTTAACTGCCACCCGCCTGAATCTATTTAAAATCTAATTTTTTTTTATTTCAACCACCCGACCCGACCTGACCCGCGGATAAAATCTAATTTTTTTAAATTTCATCCGCCCGATCCGCGGATAATCCGCGGACTCCGCGGTTGTGCCCGCAAACCGCGCATCTCTAGCGCATCGGTATATAAGCCCCGCCCACTACATTTTTAGGAAACAAATAAATATTTTTCCATATATTAGCCGCACCGGACTATAAGCTGCAGATATATACGTTGTGAAATTAGTTATTTTCACAGAAATATTTTGTAAATGTTTATTTACATATCTTTTATTTGTTTTCAAAGTGTGTGTGTGTAACACGGCAGTAAAACGGCTGATCAAACAAAACAGAAGTCTTCGTCATGATGGCGCCATAACAAACAATAACACACCTTTTATTGTAATCGCCTTGTGGTGATATATTATCCGCACCGGACTAAAAGGCGCAGATATATACGTTGTGAAATGAGTTATTTACACAGAAAGTTTATTTACATATCTTGATTGTTTCCAAACAAAGCAATGTAGTATACGTTAGTCGACAAAATAACATGTTCTTCCCCATTTGGCGGAAGATTACCATATTTTCCAGACTACAAAGCTGACTGGAACACGCCCAGTGAGGTGGAGCGGGAACACGGCCAGTGAGGTGGAGCGGGAACACGATCAGTGAGGTGTAACAAGAACACTGCCAGTGAGGTGGAACAAGAACACGCCCAGTGAAGTGGAACAAGAACACGCCCAGTGAGGTGGAGCATGAACACACCTAGTGAGGTGGAGCATGAACACGCCCAGTGAGGTGGAACAAGAACAAGCCCAGTGAGGTGGAACAAGAACAAGCCCAGTGAGGTGGAACAAGAACATGGCCAGTGAGGTGGAACAAGAACATGACCAGTGAGGTGGAACAAGAACACGACCAGTGAGGTGGAACAAGAACATGACCAGTGAGGTGGAACAAGAACATGACCAGTGAGGTGGAACATGAAAACGCCTAGTGAGGTGGAGCATGAACACGCCCAGTGAGGTGGAGCAAGAACACGCCCAGTGAGGTGGAACAAGAACACGCCCAGTGAGGTGGAATAAGAACACGCCCAGTGAGGTGGAGCAAGAACACGCCCAGTGAGGTGGAACAAGAACACGCCCAGTGAGGTGGAATAAGAACACGCCCAGTGAGGTGGAGCGGGAACACGCCCAATGAGGTGGAGCGGGAACACGCCCAGTGCGGTGGAACAAGAACACGACCAGTGAGGTTGAACAAGAACACGCCCAGTGAGGTGGAGCATGAACACGCCTAGTGAGGTGGAGCGGGAACACGCTCGGTGAGGTGGAACAAGAACACGCCCAGTGAGGTGGAGCAAGAACACGCCTAGTGAGGTGGAACAAGAACACGCCCAGTGAGGTGGAATAAGAACACGCCCAGTGAGGTGGAGCGGGAACACGCCCAATGAGGTGGAGCGGGAACACGCCCAGTGCGGTGGAACAAGAACACGCCCAGTGAGGTGGAGCGGAAACACGCCCAGTGAGGTGGAACAAGATCACGCCCAGTGAGGTGGAACGTGAACACGCCCAGTGAGGTGGAGCGTGAACACGCCCAGTGAGGTGGAGCGTGAACACGCCCAGTGAGGTGGAGCGGGAACACGCCCAGTGAGGTGGAGCGTGAATACGCCCAGTGAGGTGGAGCGGGAACACGGCCAGTGAGGTGGAACAAGAACACGCCCAGTGAGGTGGAGCGGGAACACGCCCAGTGAGGTGGAACAAGAACACGCCCAGTGAGGTGGAACAAAAACACGCCCAGTGAGGTGGAACAAGAACATGACCAGTGAGGTGGAACAAGAACACGCCCAGTGAGGTGGAACAAGAACACGGCCAGTGAGGTGGAACAAGAACACGACCAGTGAGGTGGAACAAGAACACGCCCAGTGAGGTGGAGCGGGAACACGCCCAGTGAGGTGGAGCGTGAACACGCCCAGTGAGGTGGAGCGGGAACACGCCCAGTGAGGTGGAGCGGGAACACGCCCAATGAGGTGGAGCGTGAACACACCCAGTGCGGTGGAACAAGAACACGACCAGTGAGGTTGAACAAGAACACGCCCAGTGAGGTGGAGCATGAACACGCCTAGTGAGGTGGAGCATGAACACGCCTAGTGAGGTGGAACAAGAACAAGCCCAGTGAGGTGGAACAAGAACACGACCAGTGAGGTGGAACAAGAACACGCTCAGTGAGGTGGAGCGGGAACACGCCCAGTGAGGTGGAACAAGAACACGCCCAGTGAGGTGGAACAAAAACACGCCCAGTGAGGTGGAACAAGAACATGACCAGTGAGGTGGAACAAGAACACGCCCAGTGAGGTGGAACAAGAACACGACCAGTGAGGTGGAACAAGAACACGCCCAGTGAGGTGGAGCGTGAACACGCCCAGTGAGGTGGAACAAGAACACGGCCAGTGAGGTGGAACAAGAACACGACCAGTGAGGTGGAACAAGAACACGCCCAGTGAGGTGGAGTAAGAACACGCCCAGTGAGGTGGAACAAGAACACGCCCAGTGAGGTGGAGCGGGAACACGCCCAATGAGGTGGAGCGTGAACACACTCAGTGAGGTGGAACAAGAACACGCCCAGTGAGGTGGAGCGGGAACACGCCTAGTGAGGTGGAGCGTGAACACGCCCAGTGAGGTGGAGCGGGAACACGCCCAGTGAGGTGGAACAAGAACACGCCCAGTGAGGTGGAACAAGAACACGCCCAGTGAGGTGGAACAAGAACACGCCCAGTGAGGTGGAACAAGAACACGCCCAGTGAGGTGGAACAAGAACACGCCCAGTGAGGTGGAGCGGGAACACGCCCAGTGAGGTGGAACAAGAACTCAGCCAGTGAGGTGCACACCTGCTCCTCCTTGGTGTAGAGCTGGAAGCACTGGTCCAAGGTGCAGCTGTACTGCTGGACATGTTGCTGCTGCTGCCTCCGCACGCTCTCTGCGTCCTTCACCACTTCCTCCTGGATGTTCCCAAACAGGCTGTGGACAAAAACACTTTTTCAACACACAAACAACTGGAATGTCAGGCTACAAAGTGCTTTATTCACCAGTCTTTGAGTCTGTACTCCCACTCGATGATGAGCTTCACGTGGGCGGGGCCTCCTGGGCTGCAGAATTTCAGCGCTCTAAAAGACCAAAGCATGAACACATGAACACATGATGTCACCAAACTGCAGTGTGCACTGTTGTGTCCACTAGATGGCAGCGTTTCCATAGACCATAGTCATGTGCCGCCTGCATGATCATGTCAGACAACCCAGCAGGCACAAGACATTAATACAACGTTGATTGCATGCACCCGTCCTTTATAACGGACTTTGAAACAAGGTTGCAAAATAGTTGTATTTAAACATTTTAGGCAACATTGGATCCACGTTGTTGTTGTTTGGGAAATGACCAAAATTCAATGGTCAAAGCAACGTCACAACCTGACATTGAACAAACGTTGTTTCAACGTTGTGTTTGTGTTGTAGAATATTGGTTGAGAATGATGCAAGTGTCTATATTAGTAATATTAGCCTACTATCAAAATGACTTTAAAAATCTTATATAAGTGTTATAATGAAGACAACACATGATGTAAGTGTCTATATTAGTTATATTAGCCTACTATCAAAATGACTTTAAAAGTCTTATATAAGTGTTATAATGAAGGCAACACATGATGTGTCTGTATTAGCCTACTATCAAAATGACTTTAAAAGTCTTATATAAGTGTTATAATGAAGACAACACATAATGTGTCTATATTAGCCTACTATCAAAATGACTTTAAAAGTCTTATATAAGTGTTATAATGAAGACAACACATAATGTAAGTGTCAATATTAGCCTACTATCAAAAAGACTTTAAAAGTCTTATATAAGTGTTATAATGAAGACAACACATAATGTAAGTGTCTGTATTAGCCTACTATCAAAATGACTTTAAAAGTCTTATATAAGTGTTATAATGAAGGCAACACATGATGTAAGTGTCTATATTAGCCTACTATCAAAATGACTTTAAAAGTCTTATATAAGTGTTATAAAGAAGACAACACATGATGTAAGTGTCTATATTAGCCTACTATCAAAATGCTTTTAAAAGTCTTATATAAGTGTTATAAAGAAGACAACACGTGATGTAAGTGTCTAATTAGCTATATTAGCCTACTATCAAAATGACTTTAAAAGTCTTATATAAGTGTTATAATGAAGACAACACATGATGTAAGTGTCTATATTAGTTATATTAGCCTACTATCAGAATGACTTTAAAAGTCTTATATAAGTGTTATAATGAAGACAACACATGATGTAAGTGTCTATATTAGCCTACTACCAAAATGACTTTAAAAGTCTTATATAAGAGTTATAATGAAGATAACACATGATGTAAGTGTCTATATTAGCCTACTATCAAAATGCTTTTAAAAGTCTTATATAAGTGTTATGTATAAAGAAGACAACACGTGATGTAAGTGTCTAATTAGCTATATTAGCCTACTATCAAAATGACTTTAAAAGTCTTATATAAGTGTTATAATGAAGACAACACATGATGTAAGTGTCTATACTAGTTATATTAGCCTACTATCAAAATAACTTTAAAAGTCTTATATAAGTGTTATAATGAAGACAACACATGATGTAAGTGTCTATATTGCCTACTATCAAAATGACTTTAAAAGTCTTATATAAGTGTTATAATGAAGACAACACATGATGTAAGTGTCTATATTAGCCTACTATCAAAATGCTTTTAAAAGTCTTATATAAGTGTTATAATGAAGGCAACACATGATGTAAGTGTCTATATTAGCCTACTATCAAAATGCTTTTAAAAGTCTTATATAAGTGTTATAATGAAGACAACACATGATGTAAGTGTCTATATTAGCCTACTATCAAAATGACTTTAAAAGACTTATATAAGTGTTATAATGAAGGCAACACATGATGTAAGTGTCTATATTAGCTATATTAGCCTACTATCAAAATTACTTTGAAAGTCTTATATAAGTGTTATAATGAAGACAACACATGATGTAAGTGTCTATATTAGTTATATTAGCCTACTATCAAAATGACTTTAAAAGTCTTATATAAGTGTTATAATGAAGACAACACATGATGTAAGTGTCTATATTAGCCTACTATCAAAATGACTTTAAAAGTCTTATATAAGTGTTATAATGAAGGCAACACATGATGTAAGTGTCTATATTAGCCTACTATCAAAATGCTTTTAAAAGTCTTATATAAGTGTTATAATGAAGACAACACATGATGTAAGTGTCTATATTAGCCTACTATCAAAATGACTTTAAAAGACTTATATAAGTGTTATAATGAAGGCAACACATGATGTAAGTGTCTATATTAGCTATATTAGCCTACTATCAAAATTACTTTGAAAGTCTTATATAAGTGTTATAATGAAGACAACACATGATGTAAGTGTCTATATTAGTTATATTAGCCTACTATCAAAATGACTTTAAAAGTCTTATATAAGTGTTATAATGAAGACAACACATAATGTAAGTGTATATATTAGCCTACTATCAAAATGACTTTGAAAGACTCATAAAAGTGTTATAATGAAGGCAACACATGACGTAAGTGTCTATATTAGTTATATTAGCCTACTATCAAAATGACTTTAAAAGTCTTATATAAGTGTTATAATGAAGACAACACATGATGTAAGTGTCTATATTAGCCTACTATCAAAATGACTTTAAAAGTCTTATATAAGTGTTACAATGAAGACAACACATGATGTAAGTGTCTATATTAGTTATATTAGCCTACTATCAAAATGACTTTAAAAGTCTTATATAAGTGTTATAATGAAGACAACACATGATGTAAGTGTCTATATTAGTTATATTAGCCTACTATCAAAATGACTTTAAAAGTCTTATATAAGTGTTATAATGAAGACAACACATGATGTAAGTGTCTATATTAGCCTACTATCAAAATGCTTTTAAAAGTCTTATATAAGTGTTATAATGAAGGCAACACATGACGTAAGTGTCTATATTAGCTATATTAGCCTACTATCAAAATGACTTTAAAAGTCTTATATAAGTGTTATAATGAAGACAACACATGATGTAAGTGTCTATATTAGCTATATTAGCCTACTATCAAAATGACTTTAAAAGTCTTATATAAGTGTTATAATGAAGACAACACATGATGTAAGTGTCTATATTAGCCTACTATCAAAATGACTTTAAAAGTCTTATATAAGAGTTATAATGAAGACAACACATGATGTAAGTGTCTATATTAGCCTACTATCAAAATGCTTTTAAAAGTCTTATATAAGTGTTATAATGAAGACAACACATGATGTAAGTGTCTATATTAGCCTACTATCAAAATGACTTTAAAAGACTTATATAAGTGTTATAATGAAGGCAACACATGATGTAAGTGTCTATATTAGCTATATTAGCCTACTATCAAAATTACTTTGAAAGTCTTATATAAGTGTTATAATGAAGACAACACATGATGTAAGTGTCTATATTAGTTATATTAGCCTACTATCAAAATGACTTTAAAAGTCTTATATAAGTGTTATAATGAAGACAACACATAATGTAAGTGTATATATTAGCCTACTATCAAAATGACTTTGAAAGACTCATAAAAGTGTTATAATGAAGGCAACACATGACGTAAGTGTCTATATTAGTTATATTAGCCTACTATCAAAATGACTTTAAAAGTCTTATATAAGTGTTATAATGAAGACAACACATGATGTAAGTGTCTATATTAGCCTACTATCAAAATGACTTTAAAAGTCTTATATAAGTGTTACAATGAAGACAACACATGATGTAAGTGTCTATATTAGTTATATTAGCCTACTATCAAAATGACTTTAAAAGTCTTATATAAGTGTTATAATGAAGACAACACATGATGTAAGTGTCTATATTAGTTATATTAGCCTACTATCAAAATGACTTTAAAAGTCTTATATAAGTGTTATAATGAAGACAACACATGATGTAAGTGTCTATATTAGCCTACTATCGAAATGACTTTAAAAGTCTTATATAAGTGTTACAATGAAGACAACACATGATATAAGTGTCTATATTAGTTATATTAGCCTACTATCAAAATGACTTTAAAAGTCTTATATAAGTGTTATAATGAAGACAACACATGATGTAAGTGTCTATATTAGTTATATTAGCCTACTATCAGAATGACTTTAAAAGTCTTATATAAGTGTTATAATGAAGACAACACATGATGTAAGTGTCTATATTAGTTATATTAGCCTACTATCAGAATGACTTTAAAAGTCTTATATAAGTGTTATAAAGAAGACAACACGTGATGTAAGTGTCTAATTAGCTATATAAGCCTACTATCAAAATGACTTTGAAAGACTTATATAAGTGTTATAATGAAGGCAACACATGACGTAAGTGTCTATATTAGCTGTATTAGCCTACTATCAAAATGACTTTAAAAGTCTTGTATAAGTGTTATAAAGAAGACAACACGTGATGTAAGTGTCTAATTAGCTATATTAGCCTACTATCAAAATGACTTTAAAAGTCTTATATAAGTGTTATAATGAAGACAACACATGATGTAAGTGTCTATATTAGTTATATTAGCCTACTATCAAAATGACTTTAAAAGTCTTATGTAAGTGTTATAATGAAGACAACACATGATGTC
>NC_084569.2:40782458-40869958 GCF_033978685.3 Nerophis lumbriciformis | reverse complement strand
TTTCATATATAAAGCGCAACGGACTATAAGGCGCATTAATGACAGCTTTTCTTGATCTTTCCTGTACCGTATTTTCCGGACCATAGGGCGCACCGGATTATAAGACGCACTGTTGATGAGTGGGTCTATTTTCATATATAAAGCGCAACGGATTATAAGGCACATTAATGACAGCTTTTCTTGATCTTTTCTGTACCGTATTTTCCGGACCATAGGGCGCACCGGATTATAAGGCGCACCGCAGATGAGCGGGTCTATTTTCATATATAAAGCGCAACGGATTATAAGGCACATTAATGACGGCTTTTTTAAAATCTTTTCTGTACCGTATTTTCCGGACCATAGGGCGCACCAGATTATAAAACGCACTGCCGATGAGCGGGTCTATTTTCATATATAAAGCGCAACGGACTATAAGGCGCATTAATGACAGCTTTTCTTGATCTTTCCTGTACCGTATTTTCCGGACCATAGGGCGCACCCGATTATAAGGCGTACTGCCGATGAGCAGGTCTATTCAGGTCTATTTTCATATATAAAGTGCACTGGACTATAAAGCGCATTAATGACGGCTTTTCTTGATCTTTTCTGTACCGTATTTTACGGACCATAGGGCGCACCGGATTATAAGGCGTACTGCCGATGAGCAGGTCTATTTTCATATATAAAGTGCACTGGACTATAAGGCGCATTAATGACGGCTTTTCTTGATCTTTTCTGTACCGTGTTTTCCGGACCATAGGGCGCACCGGATTATAAGGCGCACTGCCGATGAGCGGGTCTATTTTCATATAAAAGGCGCACAGAATTATAAGGCGCATTAATGACGGCTTTTCTTGATCGTTTCTGTATCGTATTTTCCGGACCATAGGGCGCACCGGATTATAAGACGCACTGTTGATGAGCGGGTCTATTTTCATATATAAAGTGCACTGGACTATAAGGCGCATTAATGACGGCTTTTCTTGATCTTTTCTGTACCGTATTTTCCGGACCATAGGGCGCACCGGATTATAAAACGCACTGCCGATGAGCGGGTCTATTTTCATATATAAAGCGCAACGGATTATAAGGCGCATTAATGACGGCTTTTCTTGATCCTTTCTGTACCGTATTTTACGGACCATAGGGCGCACCGGATTATAAGGCGCACTGCCGATGAGCGGGTCTATTCAGGTCTATTTTCATATATAAAGTGCGCTGGACTATAAGGCGCATTAATGACGGCTTTTCTTGATCTTTTCTGTACCGTATTTTCCGGACCATAGGGCGCACCGGATTATAAGGCGCACTGCTAATGAGCGGGTCTATTCAGGTCTATTTTCATATATAAAGTGCGCTGGACTATAAGGCGCATTAATGACGGCTTTTCTTGATCTTTTCTGTACCGTATTTTCCGGACCATAGGGCGCACTGGATTATTCAACGCACTGCCGATGAGCGGGTCTATTTTCATATATAAGGCGCAACGGATTATAAGGCACATTAATGACGACTTTTCTTGATCTTATCTGTACCGTATTTTCCGGACCATAGGGCGCACCGGATTATAAGGCGCACTGCCGATGAGCGGATCTAGTCAGGTCTATTTTTATATATAAAGTGCACCAGATTATAAGGCGCATTATTGACGGCTTTTCTTGATCTTTTCTGTACTGTATTTTCCGGACCATAGGGCGCACCAGATTATAAGATGCACTGCTGATGAGCGGGTCTATTTTCTTTTATAAAGCGCAACGGATTATAAGGCGCATTAATGACGGCTTTTCTTGATCTTTTCTGTACCGTATTTTCTGGACCATAGGGCGCACCGGACTACAAGGCGCACTGCAGATGAGCGGGTTTATTTTCATATATAAGGCGCAACGGATTATAAGGCACATTAATGACAGCTTTTTTTAAAATCTTTTCTGTACCGTATTTTCCGGACCATAGGGCGCACCGGACTATAAGGCGCACTGCCCATGAATGGGCTGTTTTTGATCTTTTTTCATATATAAGACGCACCGGATTATAAGGCGCATTAAAGGAGTCATATTATTATGATTATATTCTAAATGTAAAAGACTTTCTTGTGGTCTACGTCATTGTTTTTCAACCACTGTGCCGCGGCACACTAGTGTGCTGTGAGATACAGTCTGGTGTGCTGTGGGAGATGATCTAATTTCACCTATTTGGGTTAAAAATATTTTTTTGCAAAGCAGTAATTATAGTCTGCAAATGATGTGTTGTTGTTGAGTGTCGGTGCTGTCTAGAGCTCGGCAGAGTAGCCGTGTAATACTCTTCCATATCAGTAGGTGGCAGCAGGTAGCTAATTGCTTTGTAGATGTCGTAAACAGCGGGGGGCAGTGTGCAGGTAAAAAAATGTTTAATGCTTAAACCAAAAATAAACAAAAGGTGAGTGCCCCTAAGAAAAGGCATTGAAGTTTAGGGAAGGCTATGCAGAACAAAACTAAAACTGAACTGTCTACAAAGTAAATAAAAACAGAATGCTGGACGACAGCAAAGACTTACTGTGGAGCAAAGACAATGTACATCCGAACATGACATGACAATCAACAATGTCCCCACAAAGAAGGATAAAAACAACTGAAATATTCTTGATTGCTAAAACAAAGTAGATGCGGGAAATATCGCTCAAAAGGAAGACATGAAACTGCTACAGGAAAATACCAAAAGAAGAGGAAAAGCCACCAAAATAGGAGCGCAAGGCCAGCCAGCCGGGAGACATAGTCTTCCCAACGTGTCCTGGGTCTTCCCCGTGGCCTCCTACTGGTCGGACGTGCCCTAAACACCTCCCTAGGGAGGCGTTCGGGTGGCATCCTGACCAGATGCCCGAACCACCTCATCTGGCTCCTCTCCATCTGGCTTCTCACCCTATCTCTAAGGGAGAGACCCGCCACCTGGCGGAGGAAACTCATTTGGGCCGCTTGTACCCGTGATCTTGTCCTTTCGGTCATAACCCAAAGCTCATGACCATAGGTGAGGATGGGAACGTAGATCGACCGGTAAATTGAGAGCTTTGCCTTCCGGCTCAGCTCCTTCTTCACCACAACGGATCGATACAGCGTCCGCATTACTGAAGACGCCGCACCGATCCGTCTGTCGATCTCACCATCCACTCTTCCCTCACTTGTGAACAAGACTCCGAGGTACTTGAACTCCTTGCCTTGGGGAAAGATCTCGCCCCAACCCGGAGATGGCACTCCACCCTTTTCCAGGCGAGAACCATGGACTCGGACTTGGAGGTGCTGATTCTCATCCCAGTCGCTTCACACTCAATCCAGTGAGAGCTGAAGATCCTGGCCGGATGAAGCCATCAGGACCACATCATCTGCAAAAAGGCAGAGACCTAATCCTGCAGCCACCAAACCAGATCCCCTCAACGCCTTGACTGCGCCTAGAAATTCTGTCCGTCAAAGTTATGAACAGAATCAGTGACAAAGGGCCGGATAGTCGAACCTCGGATTCAGGTGGAACAGTGCGGTTTTCGTCCTGGTCGTGGAACTGTGGACCAGCTCTATACTCTGGGCAGGGTCCTTGAGGGTGCATGGGAGTTTGCCCAACCAGTCTACATGTGCTTTGTGGACTTGGAGAAGGCATTGGACCGTGTCCTGTGGGGAGTGCTCAGAGAGTATGGGGTATCGGACTGTCTGATTGTGGTGGTCCGCTCCCTGTATGATCAGTGCCAGAGCTTGGTCCGCATTGCCGGCGGTAAGTCGGACACGTTTCCAGTGAGGGTTGGACTCCGCCAAGGAGGAACAGTGTGGTTTTGGTCCTGGTCTTGGAACTGTGGACCAGCACTATACTCTGGGCAGGGTCCTTGAGGGTGCATGGGAGTTTGCCCAACCAGTCTACATGTGCTTTGTGGACTTGGAGAAGGCATTGGACCGTGTCCTGTGGGGAGTGCTCAGAGAGTATGGGGTATCGGACAGTCTGATTGTGGCGGTCCGCTCCCTGTATGATCAGTGCCAGAGCTTGGTCCGCATTGCCGGCGGTAAGTCGGACACGTTTCCAGTGAGGGTTGGACTCCGCCAAGGAGGAACAATGTGGTTTTGGTCCTGGTCTTGGAACTGTGGACCAGCTCTATACTCTGGGCAGGGTCCTTGAGGGTGCATGGGAGTTTGCCCAACCAGTCTACATGTGCTTTGTGGACTTGGAGAAGGCATTGGACCGTGTCCTTCGGGAAGTCCTGTGGGGAGTGCTCAGAGAGTATGGGGTATCGGACTGTCCGCTCCCTGTATGATCAGTGCCAGAGCTTGGTCCGCATTGCCGGCGGTAAGTCGGACACGTTTCCAGTGAGGGTTGGACTCCGCCAAGGCTGCCCTTTGTCACTGATTCTAGAAAATTCCATCTTTTTTTTTTTTTTTTTTTTATGTCCTGTCCAGCTTCTCAGGCAAATCATATAGTTGATGTAGATGCCCATGACGGCTGTTCAGATTTACTTTACAAAAGAGAAGTGTAGGATACTTCTCTTGTTGCCTTATTTGTATTTGACTTTATTAAATGTATTTATATTATCATTTAGTGCAGCCGGGCCGGAGCAGGAGGGGATAGAAAGAGAAAAAAAAGAAGACAGAGGGGGAAATTGTGGGGACAAGAGGGGGATTAGACAGAGAGACAAAAACAACAACAGCAAACAACAACAACAACAACAATAGAGCAACATCAGCAAATATGACATGTACAAATATGATGGTAAAAGTAATAGCAAATAAGCAGTTAGCGAAAAATAAAAAATAATACAGAAATGACAATGAGCATTATTACACTACAAATGGATCAATACAAATACCAATAGAAATAGCGCTATTGATAATGAACAATACCAATAATTTACCTTTATTATCAACAATACAGTTGTTTAAATGCAACAATACATATACGTAATGATAACTTGAGATACGAAAGAATGCAGAAAAATGGAGGGGGAGAAAGAGAAGCAACCTACATTAACCTTGTAGATTGTTATAGTCACAATAGGTTAAGCTTTGTCAGTGTGCCATGTGTTACACCCAGTTTACCCTAGGGCAACAACGTTAATATATGTTTGATGAAACGTGATTATGTGCATGAGTGTAAGTATGCATATGTACTTGTATATGTACAGAATGTGTATATGTGTTTGTACAATGAATGTATATGTACAGAATGTGTATATGTGTTTGTACAGTGAATGTATATGTACAGAATGTGTATGTGTATGTTTGTATATTGAATGTGCGTGTGGATGTACGAACATTAGGTAGGTAAATATGTACTGTATTTGTGTATGTATGTGGGAGCGTAGGTACCTATGTACGTATGTGAGCATATGTGAATTTGCATGTACAATACATTCGACTCCCAGAGTGCGTGGGAGCCAGAGCACGGCCCCATCACCCCCGAGAGCCCAACCCACAAACAGGAGGCGTGGTGCCCAGGGAACCAGGGACCACCGCCCCCACGCAGCCAAGCCGGCCAGCGACAGGAACCCCAGAGCCCGACCCACCGTACCGCCCACAAGGGCCAGCAGCAGGCCGCAGACAGACGCACCCGGCGGAGGACAGGGCACGAGAAAAGCAGGGGACAGCCAGACCCCAAGCCAGCGAGAGACCACACCCCACACGGGCAGAAAGGCGAGACGCCCCGCCCGAAGGACCCAGAGACTCCCCGCAACCGGATGGGAAGACCGCCCCCGCCCCACCGGCAACCGGGCCCCCACGAGCCCACCCCCCACCCCCGGAGAGCGCGGCGAGGCCAGCCCCCGGCCAGCCCCCGGCCAGCCCCCGGCCACCCCACCCAAACCGGCCGCCGCAGGACCACCCAGGCACAGGGCCACGGGAACCACCCACCCCACCCGCAGGGACCCCAACGATGGAGATGGAACAACCAGCAACCGCCCCGCCGAGCCCCCCCCCTGAGGGAGGGGAAAAATTAAAAAATAATATTAATAAAATATATTTTAAAAATAAATAAATAAATAAATTAATTAATTAATTAATTAAAAAAAAAAAGAATTAAAAGAAGATCACAGACATGCTGACAAACAAGGTCACTACCCCAGCAACTGGCCGACTCGCAGCACCTCGGAATACCTTGCAGCACCAAGCTACCACAATAGACGCAGGGACTAGGCCCAACAGGCCCCAACCAAGACGGGCACCCGGAAGGGATGGACAGCGGGACCCAGGAGCTCCAGACACGCAGTTTGGATGCAGTAGCCTGAGGCGTCGACCCCCGTCTGACAGGCAGGCCCAGAGCGTACCCCCAGAAATATACATACATACATACATACACACATACACATACACATACACACATACACGTATACATACCCACACATACACATATATACATATACATACACATATGTACACATACACATATATAAACATACATACATACACACACATATACATACATATACACAGTTCGTCAGCCCCGACAGCCATCACGCGCGCGCGCTGCCACCAGTCACAACATCAGCCACACCCCTGCACCAGACCCAGCAGCCACGGGCGCCCACACCACAAACAAACGGCAGCAGAAACAGCAGCCGCAATAACCCCAGACAGCCAGCACCAGCCAATCAAATTAAAGCGATCAAAGAAAAACTGCGACCAGCAACCACACGCCACCAGGGCCACGGAGACCAGCCGGCGCCAGCCCGCCGGTCAGCCCGAACGCCAACACGCAAACAAGAGACACCAACAACCCCCCCAACCAAAAGGCCCCCCACCCCAACCCAAACCCGCACAAACACACCACCGCCCAAACAACCGGGACACAGCATCCAGACCAGACACGGGGGCTGCGCCGCCACCACACCAAGTCACCAACAGAGACCCCACAGCGCAAGGTCGGGCCACACGGGCACAAATTCCATCTAATATAGTCCTGAGTTCAATTCCGGGCTGGGGATCTTTCTGTGTGGAGTTTGCATGTTCTCCCCGTGACTGCGTGGGTTCCCTCCGGGTACTCCGGCTTCCTCCCACCTCCAAAGACATGCACCTGGGGATAGGCCCCTCCCACCTCCAAAGACATGCACCTGGGGATAGGCCCCTCCCACCTCCAAAGACATGCACCTGGGGATAGGCCCCTCCCACCTCCAAAGACATGCACCTGGGGATAGGCCCCTCCCACCTCCAAAGACATACACCTGGGGATAGGCTGATTGGCAACACTAAATGGTCCCTAGTGTGTGAATGTTGTCTGTCTATCTGTGTTGGCCCTGTGATGAGGTGGCGACTTGTCCACGGTGTACCCCGCCTTCCGCCCAAATGCAGCTGAAATAGGCTCCAGCACCCACCGCGACCCCAAAAGGGACAAGCGGTAGCAAATGGATGGATGGATACCGAAAATACGGTCTGATTACAAGAACATTTGAAAAAGTATATGAGTAAGAAGACATAATGAACCTCTGTTTTGACACTATAACGAGGAGCTGTTAACTACCTGCGCCGGCGCTCCATTGATCATCAGGTAGTAGAGTTTGCTGAGGATGCTCTGCTGCAGCTGGTCCCAGGAAACAGACCGATCCTCCCTCATTAGGAACGGAGGACCAAACCTGGAGCACAAACCAAAGCTGTTAGACTTCTACAAACACAGCGCTGCTCTCCCTCGGCAGGGCGTAATAATGAATAAAACAAATGATATCGCCGTTAGAGCAGGATTGTCATTATAATATCGCTATGGGAGAGAGGTAATACATGGGCAGATGAGGAGAGGGAAAAGCATCACTCTAAAAGGATGGATCCCATGACACATTCATTACCAGACACGTTTAATTGAGGGCAGCCTCCATTGTCTGGCTCGGATTTATTAGCAGCAGCCACGTCAATGATATCTTCACAAAACATCTAAAGAAAGGGTCAACGTCTTCTAGGAATACAAGAAATATGTTTAAATCAATTTATGAAACCTTATCTTACCCACTTTGTGAAATCTTCCAAGCAATTTGTCTTGAAAACATGCACAGTAAAACAAAGTATTTTCCGGACTATAAGGCGCACTTAAAATCCTTTCATTTCCTCAAAACTCGACAGTGCGCCTTATAACCCGGTGCGCCTAATGTACGCAATAATTCTGCTTGTGCTTACCGACCTCAAAGCTCATTTATTTGGTAAATGGTGTAATGATAAGTGTGACCAGTAGATGGCAGTCACACATAAGGGATGCGTGTAGACTGCCATATGACTCAAGGAAACAACACCAACATTGTATACAGGTAAAAGCCAGTAAATTAGAATATTTTGAAAAACTTGATTTATTTCAGTAATTGCATTCAAAAGGTGTAACTTGTACATTATATTTATTCATTGCACACAGACTGATGCATTCAAATGTTTATTTCATTTAATTTTGATGATTTGAAGTGGCAACAAATGAAAATCCAAAATTCCGTGTGTCACAAAATTAGAATATTACTTAAGGCTAATACAAAAAAGGGATTTTTAGAAATGTTGGCCAACTGAAAAGTATGAAAATGAAAAATATGAGCTTGTACAATACTCAATACTTGGTTGGAGCTCCTTTTGCCTCAATTACTGCGTTAATGCGGCGTGGCATGGAGTCGATGAGTTTCTGGCACTGCTCAGGTGTTATGAGAGCCCAGGTTGCTCTGATAGTGGCCTTCAATTCTTCTGCGTTTTTGGGTCTGGCATTCTGCATCTTCCTTTTCACAATACCCCACAGATTTTCTATGGGGCTAAGGTCAGGGGAGTTGGCGGGCCAATTTAGAACAGAAATACCATGGTCCGTAAACCAGGCACGGGTAGATTTTGCGCTGTGTGCAGGCGCCAAGTCCTGTTGGAACTTGAAATCTCCATCTCCATAGAGGTAGGTCAGCAGCAGGAAGCATGAAGTGCTCTAAAACTTGCTGGTAGACGGCTGCGTTGACCCTGGATCTCAGGAAACAGAGTGGACCGACACCAGCAGATGACATGGCACCCCAAACCATCACTGATGGTGGAAACTTTACACTAGACTTCAGGCAACGTGGATCCTGTGCCTCTCCTGTCTTCCTCCAGACTCTGGGACCTCGATTTCCAAAGGAATTGCAAAATTTGCATGGTTGGGTGATGGTTTGGGGTGCCATGTCATCTGCTGGTGTCGGTCCACTCTGTTTCCTGAGATCCAGGGTCAACGCAGCCGTCTACCAGCAAGTTTTAGAGCACTTCATGCTTCCTGCTGCTGACCTGCTCTATGGAGATGGAGATTTCAAGTTCCAACAGGACTTGGCGCCTGCACACAGCGCAAAATCTACCCGTGCCTGGTTTACGGACCATGGTATTTCTGTTCTAAATTGGCCCGCCAACTCCCCTGACCTTAGCCCCATAGAAAATCTGTGGGGTATTGTGAAAAGGAAGATGCAGAATGCCAGACCCAAAAACGCAGAGGAGTTGAAGGCCACTATCAGAGCAACCTGGGCTCTCATAACACCTGAGCAGTGCCAGAAACTCATCGACTCCATGCCACGCCGCATTAACGCAGTAATTGAGGCAAAAGGAGCTCCAACCAAGTATTGAGTATTGTACATGCTCATATTTGTCATTTTCATACTTTTCAGTTGGCCAACATTTCTAAAAATCCCTTTTTTGTATTAGCCTTAAGTAATATTCTAATTTTGTGACACACGGAATTTTGGATTTTCATTTGTTGCCACTTCAAATCATCAAAATTAAATGAAATAAACATTTGAATGCATCAGTCTGTGTGCAATGAATAAATATAATGTACAAGTTACACCTTTTGAATGCAATTACTGAAATAAATCAAGTTTTTCAAAATATTCTAATTTACTGGCTTTTACCTGTATATACATACATATACATTGATATATACAGTATATCATTTATATGTATTTATTTTGCTGTTTTTGTTTACATGTTAAAGGTGTTTTAATGAATATACATGCATGTTTAACACATATAGATTCCTTTCTTTCATGAAGACAAGAATATAAGTTGGTGTATTACCTGATTCTGATGACTTGCATTGATTGTAATCAGACAGTAGTGATGATAACGTCCACGTTTTCAAATGGAGGAGGAAAAAAAGTTCCTCCTTTCTGTCTAATACCACATGAAAGTGGTGGGTTTTTGGCATCTTATTTGTCCAGCTTCCATATTCGTTTTTATACACTTTACAAGAAATATATTGGCGTCAAACTCCGTAGCTTGCTAGCTTGTTTGCGCTGGCTTTCGGAGACTCTTGTTTTGAAAGCGCAGGCGCGATGGAGCGGCACTTTTATTGTGAAGACAGGAACTTCCTCATGTGCGGTCAGTCTTGAGGCTTTTGACGGGATCCATCCATCCATTTTCTACCGCTTATTCCCTTTGGGGTGGCGGGGGGCGCTGGAGCCTATCTCAGCTACAATCGGGCGGAAGGCGGGGTACACCCTGGACAAGTCGCCACCTCATCGCAGGGCCGCTTTTGACGGGATGTACGGTTGAAATAAAAAAAGTATATTTTTTCCTTCACACTTTTAATTGATTGATTGAAACTTTTATTATTAGATTGCACAGTACAGTACACATTCCGTACAATTGACCACTAAATGGTAACACCCCAATAAGTTTTTCAACTTGTTTAAGTCAGGTCATGTGACCGCCTGGCTCTGTTTGATTGGTCCAACGTCACCAGTGACTGCATCTGATTGGTGGAACGAAGTGAAACGTCACCAGTAAGGCAGGCACTTTGAAGGTCTGTCTGACAGACCAAAACAAACAAAGCGTGCATTAACAGATCGATAAAAATTAGTAGCGAGTAGCGAGCTGAATGTAGATAAAAGTAGCGGAGTAAAAGTAGCGTTCCTTCTCTATAAATATACTCAAGTAAAAGTAAAAGTATGTTGCATTAAAACTACTCTTAGAAGTACAATTTATCCCAAAAGTTACTCAAGTAGATGTAACGGAGTAAATGTAGCGCGTTACTACCCACCTCTGGTTGTGTGTGGTGTTTGTGTCGCCTCTCAATTGCTCTGTTTATTGCACTTCTGAGTGTTGCTGGCTCGGCTTTGGTTTTGGAATTGGATTGCATTGTTATGGTATTGCTGTGTATTGTTTTGTTGGATTGATTCATTAAAAAAAAAAAAAAAAAAAAAAAAAAAATAGATTTTTTAAAAATGAGAATCGATTCTGAATCGTGAGAATCGCGATTCAAATTCGAATCGATTTTTTCCCACACCCCCAATAAATACCCCTTTTTTGCTGCACCTCGTATGTCTGCATTTGTTGTTCAAATAAAGACAATAATGACATTTTTTGTGGTCCCCATTATTTAGAAAAGTGTTGAAATACATTTAGGTAGCGGTACCAGGGCCGGCCCGTGGCATAGGCCGTATAGGCAAATGCTAAGGGCGCCGTCCATCAGGGGGCGCCACGCCAGTGCCACAAATGTTGGAGAAAAAAAAAAAAAGAAAAAAAAAGTTGGTACTATTATTTCTAAATACAAAAAATAATCCCACGTTAATTAAAATGTAAAGTAAAGCCTATTTAATAGAAATATTATTTGTTACAACATTACGCCCCCCCCTCCCACCTTACATTCCTCAGGGACATTTGTATTAGATCTTTTAAGCAGGTGTTTTTTGTTTACATTGTTATTGCCTTCTGGTTAGCTAATGTTTGCCCTGCAGGTAATAGTCACTTTTCCACCCCTTTATATATTAGGTATAGTTGTAAGCCTAGTTGTTAAAGTGCACATCATTATTGTAAATTAAGCAATATGTATGTAAAAAATATTGTATTTCATATATTCATTTTTTATTTCTTGCATTCATTTATTTATTCATATTTTTTTTTATCTTGTTAACTATTCTGATTGTTAATTTGCTTTCTTTAAGTAAAAAAAAGGTCAAAGACAAAGCTATTCGGTTTCTTGTGAGTATATACACTTCACTGCCGATGTGGGGGGGGCGCCACCTAAAATCTTGCCTAGGGCGCCAGATTGGTTAGGGCTCGGCTTTGCTTTTGGAATTGGATTGCATTGTTATGGTATTGCTGTGTATTGTTTTGTTGGATTGATTTATTAAAAAAATAATAATTAAAAAATTAAAAAAAAATGATTTTTTTAAAAATGAGAATTGATTCTGAATCGTGAGAATCGCGATTCAAATTCGAATCGATTTTTTCCCACACCCCTAATAAATACCCCTTTTTTGCTGCACCTCGTATGTCTGCATTTGTTGTTCAAATAAAGACAATAATGACATTTTTTGTGGTCCCCATTATTGAAATACATTTAGGTAGCGGTACCAAAACATTGGTATGTGGACAACACTAGTTGACATAATAGTAAGGCTGAAACGACGCGTCGACGTAGTCGACGTCATCGGTTACGTAAATACGTCGACGCCGTTTTTGTGCGTCGGCGCGTCGCATATTTACGTCACACTACTTTACTGTCATGGCGGAGCGCAAAGCAGACGATGCGAGCGAGGGGAAAAAAGCACGCCAAAAGTCGTCAAAAGTGTGGGAGTATTTCAATAAACGGCCTAATAATGTTGTTGTATGCACACTGTGTCGAGCGGAAATGGCCTATCATAGCAGCACAACGGCTATGAACGAACATTTGAAAAGAAAACCCCCGACAGCGTTCTTGCCATCACCATCAACAAGTCAATCGTCCGCGTGCGTATACGTTGTCATTATTACACAAAAACATGAATGTGTCATTTGTATCTGCGTTGTAAATTCATAAACTAAAGCACCGTTTCGCTCTGAGAGGCGCGTTTGGCGTGCCTGTTCAGTGTTTACAAAGACGCGCTCCTCTTTAACGCTGTGGAGAGGCGGCGGCGGCGAGCGAGCGGCGAGGCGGGGCGCGCCGGGAGCGACGCCGCAATCGTGCCCAGGTGCGCGATCCGCGCAGTTGGAAGAGAAAAGACTTTGTGTAAAATTAAAAAGATTGTAAACCTGGCAAAGCCGTCTGGCGTTCAGTCTGTCGGTCCTGAAAGAACCCCACGGCACAAGACGTGTCACAAACGCTAACGTTAATTAGTTGTGCAAATACCTTTTACAACATGAACAGTTACATATACTATGTACAAACCAACAATTAACTTTCACTTTAATCATACTATCATTGTTGTGTTATTAAGCAAAATAAGCAATACTTTTACTTTTGTTGAAATGTTTACACTGTACACTTTTTTGTATTGGATGTTTAGCTTTATTTTTGCACATTTTAGCAAATAAGCAATACTTTTACTTTTGTTGAAATGTTTACACTTGTTACAGAATATTTCCGTTTTGCACTTTTTTGTATTGGATGTTTATCTTTATTTTTGCACATTTTAAAGCAAAATAAGCAATACTTTTACTTTTTAAATGCTTATACTATTCCAGAATATTAAGATTTGCACTGGATGTTTACTTTTATATTTGCACATTAAAAAGCAAATAAGCTACTTTTAATTTTGTTAAATGTTAAAAGTTTTAAATGTTTACATTGTTACAGAATATTTTGTCATGTTGTTGTCAATGTTGACTGAGTGGCCATACTCTTTTTTTTGTAAATAAAAGCCATGCCTTTTGAAAAAACTGGCCTACATTTATTTTTTCCTCTTCATTTAAAAAAAAAAAAAAAAAAATCGGTAAAAGGAAAAATAATCTATAGATTAATCGAAAAAAAAATCTATAGATTAACCGATTAATCGAAAAAAAATTATCTATAGATTAATCGATAGAAAAATAATCGTTAGCTGCAGCCCTACATAATAGTTTCATGGCAGTGCTTTGATTAGTAGGACTGAGGACGTGTGTCCAAAGTCCGCTCCTCCCACAGTCATCAGACCAGTCCCACATGGTGGGTGGCACGTTTGATCAATCACGGCGAGCCATTTTTGAAGGAGAGACTGACAGCGACTCCGACTCCCCGCCGATGAGATTGGACTTTCTCACGGCCGCGCTGGCGAGCTCACCTCTATTGATCTGAAGTGTCTGATGGACCGCCCCATGTCGGATCCCTCAGACGTTTGATTCCGCAGCGCTCTCGCAGTGAGATGGATGTCGGCCGTTTCGGTTTCTGGGAGGTGAAATGACCTTGACGTGCTTCTGGTGCTGAGCTAAATATAAACTGAGTGAGCATCCCAGAGTAGCTCTTCTTAGCTGAAGGAAGGGCGAGTAGACCGCTCCCCCTCGCCACCGTAATCATAACGACTCACGCTGGCGAGTGCTTGACTAATAAAAACATTAACTCAGCTCTTTAAAGTAGTGAAGGACATGCAAAATAGTTGAACAATACATGTATAATTCAATTAAGAGAGCCGAGGTCATTTGGCCCCATTCGTCACAATTTACCTGACACATGAAGCGTGACAGATTTGGGGCTGCACTGTCCACTTTAGCCTCCAGAGAGCAGTGTTGAGCATCTTAAAATGTGATTGGTAGCAATTCCAACGATGACCACAGCCTCAGGTTCTGTGTAGAGTGGCGCTGTCCATCATTTTCAGCAGACTGCATGGCAAAAATCCCTCTTCCTCTCGCACCAGATCCACCCAGAAAGAGTGGCGGCACATCAAAGTAGCTCCTTTTGACTTCCTTCATTTAACTTTGTTTTTGGTATTATTCTCAAATTTTCTTTTTTATCACTTATCATTTTTGTTATATATTGTATATATTATGAAAAAAATAAAATAATAATAATAAATAATAAATAAATAAATAAATTATATATATATATATATAAACAATACAACATTTTTCTAAATAAAAAATACAAATATAATATAATAATATAATAAATCAATATATATTATATACTGTATATATAACACGTAAATATTACATATATGTTATATTTTATATTGCTATTATGGTAGCTTTTTAGTCTACTTCATACTCTTTTATCTGATTATTAATCGATTAATCGAAGTAATAATCGACAGATTAATCGATTATCAAATTAATTCTTAGTTGCAGTCCTAATATATATATATATATATATATATATATATATATATATATATATATATATATATATATATATATATATATATATATATATATATATATATATAAATAATACAACATTTTTTAAATAAAAAAATACAAATATAATATAATAATATAATATATCAATATATATTATATACTGTATATATAACACGTAAATATTACATATATGTTATATTTTATATTGCTATTATGGTAGCTTTTTAGTCTACTTCATACCCTTTTATCCGATTATTAATCGACTAATCGAAGTAATAATCGACAGATTAATCGATTATCAAATTAATTCTTAGTTGCAGTCCTAATATATATATATATATAAACAATACAACATTTTTTAAATAAAAAAATACAAAATATAATATAATATATCAATATATATTATATACTGTATATATAACACGTAAATATTACATATATGTTATATTTTATATTGCTATTATGGTAGCTTTTTAGTCTACTTCATACCCTTTTATCCGATTATTAATCGACTAATCGAAGTAATAATCGACAGATTAATCGATTATCAAATTAATTCTTAGTTGCAGTCCTAATATATATATATATATATATATATATATATATATATATATATATATATATATATATATATATATATATATATATATATATAAACAATACAACATTTTTTAAATAAAAAAATACAAATATAATATAATAATATAATATATCAATACATATTATATACTGTATATATAACACGTAAATATTCCATATATGTTATATTTTATATTGCTATTATGGTAGCTTTTTAGTCTACGTCATACTCTTTTATCCGATTATTAATCGATTAATCGAAGTAATAGCCGACAGATTAATCGATTATCAAATTAATTCTTAGTTGCAGTCCTAATATATATATATATATATATATATATATATATATATATATATATATATATATATATATATATATATATATATATATATATATATATATATAAACAATACAACATTTTTTAAATAAAAAAATACAAATATAATATAATAATATAATATATATTATATACTGTATATATAACACGTAAATATTACATATATGTTATATTGCTATTATGGTAGCTTTTTAGTCTACTTCATACCCTTTTATCCGATTATTAATCGACTAATCGAAGTAATAATCGACAGATTAATCGATTATCAAATTAATTCTTAGTTGCAGTCCTAATATATATATATATAAACAATACAACATTTTTTAAATAAAAAAATACAAAATATAATATAATATATCAATATATATTATATACTGTATATATAACACGTAAATATTACATATATGTTATATTTTATATTGCTATTATGGTAGCTTTTTAGTCTACGTCATACTCTTTTATCCGATTATTAATCGATTAATCGAAGTAATAATCGACAGATTAATCGATTATCAAACTAATTGTTAGTTGCAGTCCTAATATATATATATATATATATATATATATATGTATATATGTGTACATATTATGTTAATATAATGGACACATAATAATAATAATAATAATAAATATAATTGGATATTGAGAGTATGTAAAAATGTGACTCCTACCTTGTTTACTTCCGTGACAACCTCCTTAAAGTTTTGTAATCAATCAGAAATATCAAGCTGCTAAAATGTGCCAAACATGGATACAAGTGTGGAGAGTGTTTTGCATTTTTCCCATCATGCTTTGTAATGGATTTAAATGGGTGTAATTGAGATTATTTTTTTCACGGTGCATGGATGTTTTCCATAATATCCCCACAGTTCAATGAGCAGGTTGTTATGTGTGACCATGTCTGTTCACTTTTTGTGTTGGATGCATTTTCTTTTTCCACCATGACTAGGTAAGGTTGTTTGCATTGGGTCGTATAAGTAAATGCTGCAGAATAATGAAAGGGACCTGAAATATTTACATTGTGCACTAGATGGCAGAATAATAGCAGCATGAAAATGGTCAGACTATTAAAATGAACCCCATCCCCCTGTGGGTAAGCTTCCTTGGTCTCGCGGGCCAAATGAAAGACGTACTTTTAGCTGTCTTTTTGAACTACTAGTTTTTGATGGAATGAAAGCAATGATCCCTGTCTTCTGTATTTATCCGTTTCTTTTAAAAAGCAGGAATACAAATTGAGACTTTATTTTTGGGCCTCACTCAACCTGAGGGCAGGTGCTATTGAAAGAAGAAAGTGGAGTCATTACCTAACCGTCTGCTGTCCCGCTCCTGCAGCGTTGCATACCAGCAGCAGAATCTTGGCCGGGACGCCGTGGTTGAGGAACTCGGAAGACAAAGCCCCGGACGTGGCTAACCTTTGCCCCTCGGGACCGGTGGCGAACGGGGAAGATGGCAGACTGTGATGGTACCCTGCAAACAAAGACACATTTCTGTTGGTCTTTCTTAAAAGTTCTTCTCCACGCCGTGACGGATTCCTTGGACTGATCTCCAAACTTAACACCGTGAGCCAGCTTTCTATTTCTGGGGGGGGGCATTGATTCACGGAGCAGATGGACTGGCGGCGGCGGCGGCCCTGAACTCCGCCCAGGTGGTTTTGTCTGATGGGCGTCATGTGGCGGGCAGGTGCCTGTTTGCACCCGCACAGAAAAGGTGTGCCAAGTTTGTGAGATCCCTGCGAAATGTGACGCCTGCATTTTTGTCACACGCTCGACAGCGTCAGCGCCTCGGAGCTTGACTGTGATGAATCGTCGCACACGCCGTCGAGGACGAATTGATCGGAAAAAGTTACTGAGCCTTCCCCAAACCCCCATGTTTTATTAAATCTCCTGACACCTGATCCATCACTCTGCTCTTCACCAGGCACGTTAGCACATCCCGCTCTTCACACAGACATAACGATAGTGTGCCCCGACTAGGGTTGTATCAGTACTAGTATAGTACCAATACTACTCAATCATATTCGCTACTATACCGCCTCTAAAAAGTACCAGTAATATTAATATTAGCTCTTTTGGAATTTGATGCCTGCAACATGTTTCAAAAAAGCTGGCACAAGTGGCAAAAAAGAGTGAGAAAGCTGAGGAATGCTCATCACTTATTTGGAACATCCCACAGGTTAACAGGCTAATTGGGAACAGGTGGGTGCCATGATTGGCTATAAAAGCAGCTTCCATGAAATGCTCAGTCATTCACAAACAAGGACGGGGCGAGGGTCACCACTTTGTCGACAAATGCCTGAGCAAATTGTTTAAGAACAACATTTCTCAACAAGGAATTTAGGGATTTCACCATCTACTAGAGATGCGCGGATAGGCAATTATTTCATCCGCAACCGCATCAGAAAGTCGTCAACCATCCGCAATCCACCCGATCTAACATTTGATCAGAACCGCACCCGCCCGCCATCCGCCCGTACACCTTCATACCTATTGTTATGAAGGTGTCTGTTACTACATTATATATATACTTGCAGTGTGTATATTGTACATATTACATATTGTTATGAATGTGTCTGTTACTACATTATATATATACTTGCAGTGTGTATATTGTACATATAACATATTGTTATGAAGGTGTCTGTTACTACATTATATATACTTGCAGTGTGTATATTGTACATATTACATGTTGTTATGAAGGTGTCTGTTACTACATTATATATACTTGTAGTGTGTATATTGTACATATTACATATTGTTATGAAGGTTAGTACATTATATATATACTTGCAGTGTGTATATTGTACATATTACATATTGTTATGAAGGTGTCTGTTACTACATTATATATGTACTTGCAGTGTGTATATTGTACATATTACATATTGTTATGAAGGTGTCTGTTACTACATTATATATATATACTTGCAGTGTGTATATTGTACATATTACATATTGTTATGAAGGTGTCTGTTACTACATTATATATATACTTGCAGTGTGTATATTGTACATATTACATATTGTTATGAAGGTGTCTGTTACTACATTATATATATACTTGTAGTGTGTATATTGTACATATTACATATTGTTATGAAGGTGTCTGTTACTACATTATATATATACTTGCAGTGTGTATATTGTACATATTGTTATGAAGGTGTCTGTTACTACATTATATATATACTTGCAGTGTGTATATTGTACATATTACATATTGTTATGAAGGTGTCTGTTACTACATTATATATATACTTGCAGTGTGTATATTGTATATATTACATATTGTTATGAAGGTGTCTGTTACTACATTATATATATACTTGCAGTGTGTATATTGTACATATTACATATTGTTATGAAGGTGTCTGTTACTACATTATATATATACTTGCAGTGTGTATATTGTACATATTACATATTGTTATGAAGGTGTCTGTTACTACATTATATATATACTTGCAGTGTGTATATTGTACTTATTACATATTGTTATGAAGGTGTCTGTTACTACATTATACATATACTTGCAGTGTGTATATTGTACATATTACATATTGTTATGAAGGTGTCTGTTACTACATTATATATATACTTGCAGTGTGTATATTGTACATATTACATATTGTTATGAAGGTTACTACATTATATATATACTTGCAGTGTGTATATTGTACATATTACATATTGTTATGAAGGTGTCTGTTACTACATTATATATATACTTGCAGTGTGTATATTGTACATATTACATATTGTTATGAAGGTGTCTGTTACTACATTATATATATATACTTGCAGTGTGTATATTGTACATATTACATATTGTTATGAAGGTGTCTGTTACTACATTATATATATACTTGCAGTGTGTATATTGTACATATTACATATTGTTATGAAGGTTACTACATTATATATATACATTTTCAGAAGCATAAATTCACCTGAGGTCCGCGCGGAGCCTCCTCTGATGTAGAGGGGCGGAGCCTGGAAGGCGTAGATGACGTCATTTTCGGCCACACTGGTGAGATCGTCGCCATCGAAGAAGGAGCGCTGGAAGCCTGTGGAGTAAACCTCAGTCAGGATCACCTGCGGAGGAAGAGACATTGCAGTGAGAATGAAGCATTAGGAGGACTACTTCCTTTACACCAATCATACTAGCCACTAGAAAATACTTGAGTATTTTAGGGCAGTGTTTTTTTTTTTTTTTTACAATCGGGCCGCCAAAAAACGTAATGAATACTTAGGTCTACTACACTACTGTATTTAATGATGTCATTATGGTGGTACTTAATGAATACTTAGGTCTACTACACTACTGTATTTAATGATGACATTATGGTGGTACTTAATGAATACTTAGGTCTACTACACTACTGTATTTAATGATGACATTATGGTGGTACTTGATGAATACTTAGGTCTACTACACTACTGTATTTAATGTTGTCATTATGGTGGTACTTAATGAATACTTAGGTCTACTACACTACTGTATTTAATGTTGTCATTATGGTGGTACTTAATGAATACTTAGGTCTACTACACTACTGTATTTAATGTTGTCATTATGGTGGTACTTAATGAATACTTAGGTCTACTACACGACTGTATTCTAACAGGGCCCCTTTAAGAAGGGCCCCCTAAACCTCTCACCTGGTCTGGGGAGATGTTGCCCTCGTCAGCCACCATCCTCCTCAGGCTGGCCACGGAGCCCAGGAGAGGCACGGCCAGGCCCACTCTCAGGTACCTCTGTCCTTTGGTGCTGAAGACCAGGGTGACACACAGGGGCCTGTCAGGGGCCAACACACACAGTCAGAGGTGACACACAGGGGCCCACACAGTCAGAGGTGACACACAGGGGCCTGCCAGGGGCCAACACACAGTCAGAGGTGACACACAGGGGCCTGCCAGGGGCCAACACACAGTCAGAGGTGACACACAGGGGCCTGCCAGGGGCCCACACAGACAGAGGTGACACACAGAGGCCTGTCAGGGGCCCACACAGTCAGAAGTGACACACAGGGGCCAGCCAGGGACCAACACACAGTCAGAGGTGACACACAGGGGCCCACACAGTCAGAGGTGACACACAGGGGCCTGCCAGGGACCAACACACAGTCAGAGGTGACCCACAGGGGCCCACACAGTCAGAGGTGACACACAGGGGCCAACGCACAGTCAGAGGTGACACATAGGGGCCTGCCAGGGACCAACACACAGTCAGAGGTGACACACAGGGGCCCATACAGTCAGAGGTGACACACAGGGGCCTGCCAGAGGTGACACACAGGGGCCCACACAGTCAGAGGTGACACACAGGGGCCAACACACAGTCAGAGGTGACACACAGGGGCCCATACAGTCAGAGGTGACACACAGGGGCCTGCCAGAGGTGACACACAGGGGCCCACACAGTCAGAGGTGACACACAGGGGCCTGCCAGGGGCCAACACACAGTCAGAGGTGACACACAGGGGCCCACACAGTCAGAGGTGACACACAGGGGCCCACACAGTCAGAGGTGACACACAGGGGCCTGCCAGGGGCCAACACACAGTCAGAGGTGACACACAGGGGCCTGCCAGGGGCCAACACACAGTCAGAGGTGACACACAGGGGCCTGCCGGGGACCAACACACAGTCAGAGGTGACACACAGGGGCCCACACAGTCAAAGGTGACACACAGGGGCCCACACAGTCAGAGGTGACACACAGGGGCCTGCCAGGGACCAACACACAGTCAGAAGTGACACACAGGGGCCTGTCAGGGGCCAACACACAGTCAGAGGTGACACACAGGGGCCTGCCAGGGACCAACACACAGTCAGAGGTGACACACAGGGGCCCACACAGTCATAGGTGACACACAGGGGCCCACACAGTCAGAGGTGACACACAGGGGCCTGCCAGGGGCCAACACACAGTCAGAGGTGACACACAGGGGCCCACACAGTCATAGGTGACACACAGGGGCCCACACAGTCAGAGGTGACACACAGGGGCCTGCCAGGGGCCAACACACAGTCAGAGGTGACACACAGGGGCCTGCCAGGGGCCAACACACAATCAAAGGTGACACACAGGGGCCAACAGACAGTCAGAGGTGCCACACAGGGGCCTGCCAGGGACCAACACACAGTCAGAGGTGACACACAGGGGCCCACACAGTCAGAGGTGACACACAGGGGCCCACACAGTCAGAGGTGACACACAGGGGCCTGCCAGGGGCCAACACACAGTCAGAGGTGACACACAGGGGCCCACACAGTCATAGGTGACACACAGGGGCCCACACAGTCAGAGGTGACACACAGGGGCCTGCCAGGGGCCAACACACAATCAAAGGTGACACACAGGGGCCAACAGACAGTCAGAGGTGCCACACAGGGGCCTGCCAGGGACCAACACACAGTCAGAGGTGACACACAGGGGCCCACACAGTCAGAGGTGACACACAGGGGCCCACACAGTCAGAGGTGACACACAGGGGCCTGCCAGGGGCCAACACACAGTCAGAGGTGACACACAGGGGCCCACACAGTCATAGGTGACACACAGGGGCCCACACAGTCAGAGGTGACACACAGGGGCCTGCCAGGGGCCAACACACAGTCAGAGGTGACACACAGGGGCCTGCCAGGGGCCAACACACAATCAAAGGTGACACACAGGGGCCAACAGACAGCCAGAGGTGACACACAGGGGCCCACACAGTCAGAGGTTACACACAGGGGCCTGCCAGGGACCAACACACAGTCAGAGGTGACACACAGGGGCCCACACAGTCAGAGGTGACACACAGGGGCCTGCCGGGGACCAACACACAGTCAGAGGTGACACACAGGGGCCCACACAGTCAGAGGTGACACACAGGGGCCAGCCAGGGACCAACACACAGTCAGAGGTGACACACAGGGGCCCACACAGTCAGAGGTGACACACAGGGGCCCACACAGTCAGAGGTGACACACAGGGGCCCACACAGTCAGAGGTGACACACAGGGGCCAACACACAGTCAGAGGTGACACACAGGGGCCTGCCAGGGGCCAACACACAGTCAGAGGTGACACACAGGGGCCTGCCAGGGGCCCACAGAGAGTCAGACTCCTCCAGAAGAAGGTGCATGAATAAAGCAGCAGGTTTTAACATGAATAATGGATCATTAGGAGTTCACTTTTACGACGGCCAAATAATGGAATCTATTGCATTTTTAAAAGCAGCGGGCCCTCGGCGCTGACCTCTCCAGAGGCAGTTGGCCCTCTCACGGAGTCGTCACGCCTCACCTCTCTGTGTAAAGTGCACCGTATCACTCCCAGATAAGAACAACACAGCTGCATCACATCTGTCACGTGACAACACTACTTTTTAAACAATGGCTACACTTTCTTCAAGAGGAAATGCACTTTTTGGGGGGAGGAATTTTTGCCTATTGTTCACAAGAACTCTTTTTTGTGTGGGATAAATACTATAGAAAAAAGGCTTGCAAGAGGCAGCCAAATGCAGATAATGGAGATTTGATTGACAAAACCCCAAAAGCAGTGAAGTTGTCAGGTTGTGTAAATGGTCAATAAAAAGAGAATACAACAAATCCTTTTCAACTTATATTCAATTGAATAGACTGCAAAGACAAGATATTTCATGTTCACACTTTTTGTAAATAATCATTAAGTTAGAATTTAATGGCAGCAACACATTGCAAAAAAGGCATTTTTTTACCAGTGTGTCACATGGCCTTTCCTTTTAACAACACTCAGTAAAGGTTTGGGAACTGAGGAGACACATTTTTGAAGTGGAATTCTTTCCCATTCTTGCTTGATGTACAGCTTAAGTTGTTCAACAGTCTCCCTTCTCATATTTTAGCCTTCACACATTTTCAATGTCTGGACTACAGGCAGGCCAGTCTAGTACACGCACTCTTTTACTATGAAGCCACGCTGTTGTAACACGTGGCTTGGCATTGTCTTGCTGAAATAAGCAGGGGCGTCCATGCTTGGATGGCAACATATGTTGCTCCAAAAGCTGTATGTACCTTTCAGCATTAATGGTGCCTTCACAGATGTGTAAGTTACCGTATTTTCCGCACTATTAGCCGCACCTAAAAACCACAAATTTACTCAAAAGCTGACAGTGCGGCTTATAACCCGGTGCGCTTTATATATGGATTAATATTAAGATTCATTTTCATAAAGTTTCGGTCTCGCAACTACGATAAACAGCCGCCATCTTTTTTCCCCGTAGAAGAGGAAGCGCTTCTTCTTCTACGCAAGCAACCGCCAAGGTAAGCACCCGCCCCCATAAAACAGGAAGCGCTTCTTCTTCTACTGTAAGCAACCACCCGCCCGCGTAGAAGAAGAAGAAGAAGCGCGCGGATATTACGTTTCATTTCCTTTGTGTGTTTACATCTGTAAAGACCACAAAATGGCTCCTACTAAGCGACAGGTTTCCGGTTCATGAAAAGACGCAATCTCTCCATCCGCACACGGACTATTTCACAGCAACTGCCTAAAGACTTTCAAGAAAAGCTGGCTACTTTCCGTGCATATTGTAAAAACAAGATAGCTGAAAAAAAGATCCGGCCAGAGAACATTATCAACATGGACGAGGTTCCACTGACTTTTGATATTCCTGTGAACCGCACTGTGGATACAACGGGAGCACGTACGGTGAATATTCGCACCACAGGGAATGAGAAGTCATCCTTCACTGTGGTTCTAGCTTGCCATGCTAATGGCCAGAAACTTCCACCCATGGTGATATTCAAAAGGAAGACCTTGCCAAAAGAGACCTTTCCAGCCGGCGTCATCATAAAAGCTAACTCGAAGGGATGGATGGATGAAGAAAAGGTGAGCGAGTGGTTAAGGGAAGTTTACGCGAAGAGGCCGGGTGGCTTTTTTCACGCAGCTCTGTCCATGTTGATATACGACTCCATGCGCGCCCACATCACGCTGGTTTTTAATATATTATTAAAGTTTGACTGACCTATCTGACTGTTTTTTTGACATTCCTTTAGCGCAGTTAGATGCGGCTTATAACACGGGGCGGCTTATAGGTGGACAAAGTTTTGAAATATGCCGTTCATTGAAGGCGCGGCTTATAACCCAGGGCGCCTTATGGTGCGGAAAATACGGTACCCATGTCTTGGCCACTAATACACCCCCATACCATCACACATGCTGACTTTTACACTTTCACCCTAGAACAACCCGGATGGTTCTTTTCCTCTTTGGTCCGGAGGACACGACGTCCACAGTTTCCAAAAAACAATTTGAAATGTGGACTCGTCAGACCACAGAACACTTTTCCACTTTGTATCAGTCCATCTTAGATGAGCTCAGGCCCAGTGAACTGTTTCTGGGTGTTGTTGATAAACGGTTTTCGCCTTGCATAGTAGAGTTTTACCTTGCACTTACAGATGTAGCGACCAACTGTAGTTACTGACAGTGGTTTTCTGAAGTGTTCCTGAGCCCATGTGGTGATATCCTTTACACACTGATGTCGCTTGTTGATGCAGTACAGCCTGAGGGATGGAAGGTCACGGGCTTAGCTGCTTACGTGCAGTGATTCTCAGACATTCTCTGAACCCTTTGATGATATTACGGAGCGTAGATGGTGAAATCCCTAAAATTCCTTGCAATAGCTGCTTGAGAAAGGTTTTTCTTAAACTGTTCAACAATTTGCTCAGGCATTTGTTGACAAAGTGGTGACCCTCGCCCCGTCCTTGTTTGTGAATGACTGAGCATTTCATGGAATCTACTTTTATACCCCAATCATGGCACCCACCTGTTCCCAATTAGCCTGTTCACCTGTGGGATGTTCCAAATAAGAGCATTCCTCAACTTTCTCACTCTTTTTTGCCACCTTTCCCAACTTTTTTGTCACGTGTTGCTGGCATCAAATTCTAAAGTTAATGATTATTTGCAAAATGTTGATAGTAGGCTAATATAGCTAACATAGACACTTACATCATGTGTTGTCTTCATTATAACACTTATGTAAGACTTTTAAAGTCATTTTGATAGTAGGCTAATATAGCTAATATAGACACTTACATCATGTGTTGCCCTCATTACAACACTTATATAAGATTTTCAAAGTCATTTTGATAGTAGGCTAACATAGGTAATATAGACACTTACATCATGTGTTGCCTTCACTATAACACTTATATAAGACTTTTAAAGTAATTTTGATAGTAGGCTAATATAGCTAATATAGACACTTACATCATGTGTTGCCTTCATTATAACACTTATATAAGACTTTTAAAGTAATTTTGATAGTAGGCTAATATAGACACTTACATCATGTGTTGCCTTCATTATAACACTTATATAAGACTTTTAAAGTCATTTTGATAGTAGGCTAATATAGACACTTACATCTTGTGTTGCCTTCATTATAACAATTATATAAGATTTTCAAAGTAATTTTGATAGTAGGCTAATATAGCTATATAGACACATCATGTGTTGTCTTCATTATAACACTTATGTAAGACTTTTAAAGTCATTTTGATAGTAGGCTAATATAGCTAATATAGACACTTACATCATGTGTTGTCTTCTTTATAACACTTATATAAGACTTTTAAAGTCATTTTGATAGTAGGCTAATATAGACACTTACATCTTGTGTTGCCTTCATTATAACAATTATATAAGATTTTCAAAGTCATTTTGATAGTAGGCTAATATAGCTAATATAGACACTTACATCATGTGTTGTCTTCTTTATAACACTTATATAAGACTTTTAAAGTCATTTTGATAGTAGGCTAATATAGACACTTACATCTTGTGTTGCCTTCATTATAACAATTATATAAGATTTTCAAAGTCATTTTGATAGTAGGCTAACATAGGTAATATAGACACTTACATCATGTGTTGCCTTCACTATAACACTTATATAAGACTTTTAAAGTAATTTTGATAGTAGGCTAATATAGCTAATATAGACACTTACATCATGTGTTGCCTTCATTATAACACTTATATAAGACTTTTAAAGTCATTTTGATAGTAGGCTAATATAGCTAATATAGACACCTACATCATGTGTTGTCTTCTTTATAACACTTATATAAGACTTTTAAAGTCATTTTGATAGTAGGCTAATATAGACACTTACATAATGTGTTGCCCTCATTACAACACTTATATAAGATTTTCAAAGTCATTTTGATAGTAGGCTAATATAGCTAATATAGACACTTACATCATGTGTTGTCTTCATTATAACACTTATGTAAGACTTTTAAAGTCATTTTGATAGTAGGCTAATATAGCTAATATAGACACTTACATCATGTGTTGCCCTCATTACAACACTTATATAAGATTTTCAAAGTCATTTTGATAGTAGGCTAAAATAGCTAATATAGACACTTACATCATGTGTTGTCTTCATTATAACACTTATATAAGACTTTTAAAGTCATTTTGATAGTAGGCTAATATAGACACTTACATCTTGTGTTGCCTTCATTATAACAATTATATAAGATTTTCAAAGTCATTTTGATAGTAGGCTAATATAGCTAATATAGACACTTACATCATGTGTTGTCTTCATTATAACACTTATGTAAGACTTTTAAAGTCATTTTGATAGTAGGCTAATATAGCTAATATAGACACTTACATCATGTGTTGCCCTCATTACAACACTTATATAAGATTTTCAAAGTCATTTTGATAGTAGGCTAAAATAGCTAATATAGACACTTACATCATGTGTTGTCTTCATTATAACACTTATATAAGACTTTCAAAGTCATTTTGATAGTAGGCTAACATAGGTAATATAGACACTTACATCATGTGTTGCCTTCACTATAACACTTATATAAGACTTTTAAAGTCATTTTGATAGTAGGCTAATATAGCTAATATAGACACTTACATCATGTGTTGCCTTCATTATAACACTTATATAAGACTTTTAAAGTCATTTTGATAGTAGGCTAATATAGCTAACATAGACACTTACATCATGTGTTGTCTTCATTATAACACTTATGTAAGACTTTTAAAGTCATTTTGATAGTAGGCTAATATAGCTAATATAGACACTTACATCATGTGTTGCCCTCATTACAACATTTATATAAGATTTTCAAAGTCATTTTGATAGTAGGCTAATATAGCTAATATAGACACTTACATCATGTGTTGCCTTCATTATAACACTTATATAAGACTTTTAAAGTCATTTTGATAGTAGGCTAATATAGCTAATATAGACACTTACATCATGTGTTGTCTTCTTTATAACACTTATATAAGACTTTTAAAGTCATTTTGATAGTAGGCTAATATAGACACTTACATCTTGTGTTGCCTTCATTATAACAATTATATAAGATTTTCAAAGTCATTTTGATAGTAGGCTAATATAGACACTTACATCTTGTGTTGCCTTCATTATAACAATTATATAAGATTTTCAAAGTCATTTTGATAGTAGGCTAATATAGCTATATAGACACATCATGTGTTGTCTTCATTATAACACTTATATAAGACTTTTAAAGTCATTTTGATAGTAGGCTAATATAGCTAATATAGACACTTACATCATGTGTTGTCTTCTTTATAACACTTATATAAGACTTTTAAAGTCATTTTGATAGTAGGCTAATATAGACACTTACATCTTGTGTTGCCTTCATTATAACAATTATATAAGATTTTCAAAGTCATTTTGATAGTAGGCTAACATAGGTAATATAGACACTTACATCATGTGTTGCCTTCACTATAACACTTATATAAGACTTTTAAAGTAATTTTGATAGTAGGCTAATATAGCTAATATAGACACTTACATCATGTGTTGTCTTCTTTATAACACTTATATAAGACTTTTAAAGTCATTTTGATAGTAGGCTAATATAGACACTTACATCTTGTGTTGCCTTCATTATAACACTTATATAAGATTTTCAAAGTCATTTTGATAGTAGGCTAATATAGCTAATATAGACACTTACATCATGTGTTGTCTTCATTATAACACTTATATAAGACTTTTAAAGTCATTTTGATAGTAGGCTAATATAGCTAATATAGACACTTACATCATGTGTTGTCTTCATTATAACACTTATATAAGACTTTTAAAGTCATTTTGATAGTAGGCTAATATAGCTAATATAGACACTTACATCATGTGTTGTCTTCATTATAACACTTATATAAGACTTTTAAAGTCATTTTGATAGTAGGCTAATATAGCTAATATAGACACTTACATCATGTGTTGTCTTCATTATAACACTTATATAAGACTTTTAAAGTCATTTTGATAAAAAAAAAAAAATGTTTATGAGTTTGAACATCAAATATGTTGTCTTTGTAGCATATTCAACTGAATATGGCTTAAAAAGGATTCGCAAATCGTTTATATTTACATCTAACACAATTTCCCAACTCATATGGAAACGGGGTTTGTAGAATAGAAGTGGTTCATCATGTGAGCATTATTAGTAGATACAGTAAGTATTCCAATAAAGAGTAGTGGTGCCCCCCAGAAGTGTCTTTCAGACTTGTATGAGTCCACCAGATGGTCCTTAATGTCCTCAATGCAGCATAGATTTGCAGCCATGCTGTGTACACAAAATGATCCAATAAGTAAAGAAAGCAATATGACTGTGAGACAACTTTGGGTTTGGGTTGCTTGGCACAGAACATATTTGTTTGCAGCAGCTAGTCTGGGAGAATGTCAGCTTTAAAAATGTTTCTGCTTCACCTGAGTGGATCTGATCAGAACTGACCTGCTCCACATGCTTTCATCTTGCTCTGCCCTTATGATTATGTTTTGTTTTTTAACAAATCACCCAAATTCAAAGAGATGTTGCTTGAACTTATGTGAGCTGCGTACGGAACTGAAACCTTTACTTTAGGTCCCCACAACAAATATATTGTCCACTAAATGACAAGTGCAGTCAAAATCAGCTAAAAGCTTTGATAGTAAAGTTTGTGTTAGAGTCCTGTTCATTATAACACTTACAGTATATAAGACATTTTGATAGTAGGCTAATATAGACACTTACATCATGTGTTGTCTTCTTTATAACACTTATATAAGACTTTTAAAGTCATTTTGATAGTAGGCTAATATAGACACTTACATCATGTGTTGCCTTCATTATAACACTTATATAAGACTTTTAAAGTCATTTTGATAGTAGGCTAATATAGCTAATATAGACACTTACATCATGTGTTGCCTTCATTATAACACTTATATAAGATTTTCAAAGTCATTTTGATAGTAGGCTAATATAGACACTTACATCATGTGTTGCCTTCATTATAACACTTATATAAGACTTTTAAAGTAATTTTGATAGTAGGCTAATATAACTAACATAGACACTTACATCATATGTTGTCTTCATTATAACACTTATATAAGACTTTTAAAGTCATTTTGATAGTAGGCTAATATAGACACTTCATGTGTTGTCTTCATTATAACACTTATATAAGACTTTTAAAGTCATTTTGATAGTAGGCTAATATAGACACTTCATGTGTTGTCTTCATTATAACACTTATATAAGACTTTTAAAGTCATTTTGATAGTAGGCTAATATAGACACTTACATCATGTGTTGTCTTCATTATAAAACTTATATAAGACTTTAAAGGCATTTTGATAGTAGGCTAATATAACTAATATAGACACTTACATCATGTGTTGTCTTCATTATAACACTTATATAAGGCTTTTAAAGTCATTTTAATATTAGGCTAACATAGACACTTACATCATGTGTTGCCCTCATTATAACACTTATATAAGACTTTTAAAGTCATTTTGATAGTAGGCTAATATAGACACTTACATCATGTGTTGTCTTCATTATAACACTTATATAAGACTTTTAAAGTCATTTTGATAGTAGGCTAATATAGACACTTTCATCATATGTTGTCTTCGTTCTAACACCAATATAAGACTTTTAAAGTCATTTTGATAGTAGGCTAATATAACTAATGTAGACACTTACATCATACACTTTCATCATGTGTTGTCTTCATTATAACACTTATATAAGACTTTTAAAGTCATTTTGATAGTAGGCTAATATAGACACTTACATCATGTGTTGTCTTCATTATAACACTTATATAAGACGTTTAAAGTCATTTTGATAGTAGGCTAATATAGACACTTACATCATGTGTTGTCTTCATTATAACACTTGTATAAGACTTTTAAAGTCATTTTGATAGTAGGCTAATATAGACACTTACATCATGTGTAGGCCTTCATTATAACACTTATATAAGACTTTTAAAGTCATTTAGATAGTAGGCTAATGTCAGAAGCACATGGCTCCAAGAAGGCTGAATAGTGGAGTCAAAGTTGCTGACCCTGGCTTCTAGAAGACTGATGCATAATGCACGCAGCGTCTCTCTGCTTTATAGTCAAACACTGGACATGACAACAGTAGATTGGTTGTCCTAAAGACCGGTCGAGTTCAAACAAAAAACCGTGGCACCCATCGGTGGAAAAGGCGTCATCTTATCCACGTCACGCTGCAGATCCCCGAGCACCTTTAGTGTAGCATCGCTATTAAGGTCCCGGGCTTTGTTAGCAGAGTAAGTGCTTGCCTCAGCGTGTCCTCATGTCAACGTCATTAGCTGACACAGCGCCTTTTTCACAAGGATCTTTTGGGGATGCAGTCTGGATCACATCCACCTGTTGGTGTGGAGTCCAGGTCACTGGGACTCATGGAGTGGCCAAGAACTGCACTCTTGTTCATGGCAACATGCACAACTCTTATATACAGGTAAAAGCCAGTAAATTAGAATATTTTGAAAAACTTGATTTATTTCAGTAATTGCATTCAAAAGGTGTAACTTGTACATTATATTTATTCATTGCACACAGACTGATGCATTCAAATGTTTATTTCATTTAATTTTGATGATTTGAAGTGGCAACAAATGAAAATCCAAAATTCCGTGTGTCACAAAATTAGAATATTACTTAAGGCTAATACAAAAAAGGGATTTTTAGAAATGTTGGCCAACTGAAAAGTATGAAAATGAAAAATATGAGCATGTACAATACTCAATACTTGGTTGGAGCTCCTTTTGCCTCAATTACTGCGTTAATGCGGCGTGGCATGGAGTCGATGAGTTTCTGGCACTGCTCAGGTGTTATGAGAGCCCAGGTTGCTCTGATAGTGGCCTTCAACTCTTCTGCGTTTTTGGGTCTGGCATTCTGCATCTTCCTTTTCACAATACCCCACAGATTTTCTATGGGGCTAAGGTCAGGGGAGTTGGCGGGCCAATTTAGAACAGAAATACCATGGTCCGTAAACCAGGCACGGGTAGATTTTGCGCTGTGTGCAGGCGCCAAGTCCTGTTGGAACTTGAAATCTCCATCTCCATAGAGCAGGTCAGCAGCAGGAAGCATGAAGTGCTCTAAAACTTGCTGGTAGACGGCTGCGTTGACCCTGGATCTCAGGAAACAGAGTGGACCGACACCAGCAGATGACATGGCACCCCAAACCATCACCCAACCATGCAAATTTTGCATTTCCTTTGGAAATCGAGGTCCCAGAGTCTGGAGGAAGACAGGAGAGGCACAGGATCCACGTTGCCTGAAGTCTAGTGTAAAGTTTCCACCATCAGTGATGGTTTGGGGTGCCATGTCATCTGCTGGTGTCGGTCCACTCTGTTTCCTGAGATCCAGGGTCAACGCAGCCGTCTACCAGCAAGTTTTAGAGCACTTCATGCTTCCTGCTGCTGACCTGCTCTATGGAGATGGAGATTTCAAGTTCCAACAGGACTTGGCGCCTGCACACAGCGCAAAATCTACCCGTGCCTGGTTTACGGACCATGGTATTTCTGTTCTAAATTGGCCCGCCAACTCCCCTGACCTTAGCCCCATAGAAAATCTGTGGGGTATTGTGAAAAGGAAGATGCAGAATGCCAGACCCAAAAACGCAGAAGAGTTGAAGGCCACTATCAGAGCAACCTGGGCTCTCATAACACCTGAGCAGTGCCAGAAACTCATCGACTCCATGCCACGCCGCATTAACGCAGTAATTGAGGCAAAAGGAGCTCCAACCAAGTATTGAGTATTGTACATGCTCATATTTTTCATTTTCATACTTTTCAGTTGGCCAACATTTCTAAAAATCCCTTTTTTGTATTAGCCTTAAGAAATATTCTAATTTTGTGACACACGGAATTTTGGATTTTCATTTGTTGCCACTTCAAATCATCAAAATTAAATGAAATAAACATTTGAATGCATCAGTCTGTGTGCAATGAATAAATATAATGTACAAGTTACACCTTTTGAATGCAATTACTGAAATAAATTAAGTTTTTCAAAATATTCTAATTTACTGGCTTTTACCTGTACATGGAGGAATTCATGCAATTCACTCTATTCCGCCTATGACATCATCCAAACACCTCCATCATGGTTTTAAATCAGAGCTAGGCAAACTAAGGCCCGGGGGCCACATGCTGCCTGTTAAGCTTTTTTATCTGGCCCGCCTGACATTCCCAAATCACTTTTTTAGATCTTTAAGATCAAAACTATAGCTGCCATTATGATGTTTTCTAATGACCATAAGTCTTCAACTATACTAAGTCCAAGAGCCAACAGCAGTGAAGTTGTCAGGTTGTGTAAATGGTAAATAAAAAGAGAATACGACAAATCCGTTTCAACTTATATTCAATTGAATAGACTGCAAAGACAAGATATTTCATTTTGTTCTTTTTTTGCAAATATTAGCTCATTTGGAATTTGATGCCTGCAACATGTTTCCCAAAAAAGCTGGCACAAGTGGCAAAAAAGAGTGAGAAAGTTGAGGAATGCTCTTATTTGGAACATCACACAGGTGAACAGGCTAATTGGGAACAGGTGGGTGCCATGATTGGGTATAAAAGCAGCTTCCATGAAATGCTCAGTCGTTCACAAACAAGGACGGGGGCGAGGGTCACCACTTTGTCAACAAATGCCTGAGCAAATTGTTTAAGAACAACATTTCTCAACAAGGAATTTAGGGATTTCACCATCTACGCTCCGTAATATCATCAAAAGGTTCAGAGAATCCGGAGAAATCACTGCACGTGAGCCATGATATTACACACCTTGGATCCCTCAGGCGGTACTGCATCAAAAAGCCACATCAGTGTGTAAAGGATATCACCACATGGGCTCAGGAACACTTCAGAAAACCACTGTCAGTAACTACAGTTGGTTCGCTACATCTGTAAGTGCAGGTTAAAACTCTACTATGCAAGGCCAAAGCCATTTATCAACAACACCCAGAAACGCTTCGCTGGGCCCGAGCTCATCTAAGATGGACTGAAGCAAACTGTAAAAGTGTTCTGTGGTCTGACGAGTCCACATTTCAAATTGTTTTTGGAAACTGTGGACGCCGGGTCCACAGTCAAAGAAGTTGGGAAAGGTGGCAATAAATACTGATAAAGTTGAGGAATGCTCATCAAAGACTTATTTGGAACATCCCACAGGTGAACATGCTACTTGGGAACAGGTGGGTGCCATGATTGGGTATAAAAGCAGATTCCATGAAATGCTCAGTCATTCACAAACAAGGACGGGGCGAGGGTCACCACTTTGTCAACAAATGCCTGAGCAAATTGTTGAAGAACAACATTTCTCAACAAGGAATTTAGGGATTTCACCATCTACGCTCCGTAATATCATCAAAAGGTTCAGAGAATCTGGAGAAATCACTGTGGCCGTGACCTTCGATCCCTTAGGCGATACTGCATCAAAAAGCGAGATCAGTGTGTAAAGGATATCACCACATGGGCTCAGGAACACTTTAGAAAACCACTGTCAGTAACTACAGTTGGTCGCTACATATGTACAAACCCCGTTTCCATATGAGTTGGGAAATTGTGTTAGATGTACAGTAAATATAAACGGAATACAATGATTTGCAAATCCTTTTCAACCCATATTCAGTTGAATATGCTACAAAGACAACATATTTGATGTTCAAACTCATAAACTTTTTTTTTTTTTTTTTTGCAAATAATAATTAACTTAGAATTTCATGGCTGCAACACGTGCCAAAGTAGTTGGGAAAAGGGCATGTTCACCACTGTGTTACATGGCCTTTCCTTTTAACAACACTCAGTAAAGGGTTGGGAACTGAGGAGACACATTTTTGAAGTGGAATTCTTTCCCATTCTTGCTTGATGTACAGCTTAAGTTGTTCAACAGTCCGGGGGTCTCCCTACTGATATTTTAGGCTTCATAATGTGCTACACATTTTCAATGTCTGGACTACAGGCAGGCCAGTCTAGTACCCGCACTCTTTTACTATGAAGCCACGTTGATGTAACACGTGGCTTGGCATTATCTTGCTGAAATAAGCAGGGGCGTCCATGCTTGGATGGCAACATATGTTGCTCCAAAAGCTGTATGTACCTTTCAGCATTAATGGTGCCTTCACAGATGTGTAAGTTACCCATGTCTTGGCCACTAATACACCCCCATACCATCACACATGCTGGCTTTTACACTTTCACCCTAGAACAATCCGGATGGTTCTTTTCCTCTTTGGTCCGGAGGACACGACGTCCACAGTTTCCAAAAACAATTTGAAATGTGGACTCGTCAGACCACAGAACACTTTTCCACTTTGTATCAGTCCATCTTAGATGAGCTCAGGCCCAGCGAAGCCGACGGCGTTTCTGGGTGTTGTTGATAAACGGTTTTGGCCTTGCATAGGAGAGTTTTAACTTGCACTTACAGATGTAGCGACCAACTGTAGTTACTGACAGTGGGTTTGTGAAGTGTTTCTGAGCCCATGTGGTGATATCCTTTACACACTGATGTCGCTTGTTGATGCAGTACAGCCTGAGGGATCGAAGGTCACGGGCATAGCTGCTTACGTGCAGTGATTTCTCCACATTCTCTGAACCCTTTGATGATATTACGGAGCGTAGATGGTGAAATCCCTAAATTCCTTGCAATAGCTGGTTTGAGAAAGTTTTTTCTTAAACTGTTCAACAATTTGCTCAGGCATTTGTTGACAAAGTGGTGACCCTCGCCCCATCCTTGTTTGTGAATGACTGAGCATTTCATGGAATCTACTTTTATACCCAATCATGGCACCCACCTGTTCCCAATTAGCCTGTTCGCCTGTGGGATCTTCCAAATAAGTGTTTGATGAGCATTCCTCAACTTTATCAGTATTTATTGTCACCTTTCCCAACTTCTTTGTCACGTGTTGCTGGCATCAAATTCTAAAGTTAATGTTTATGAGTGTGAACATCAAATATGTTGTCTTTGTAGCATATTCAACTGAATATGGCTTGAAAATGATTTGCAAATCATTGTATTCCGTTTATATTTACATCTAACACAATTTCCCAACTCATATGGAAACGGGGTTTGTAAGTGCAAGTTAAAACTCTACTATGCAGAGCCAAAGCCATTTATCAACAACACCCAGAAACGCTTCGCTGGGCCCGAGCTCATCTAAGATGGACTGATGCAAAGTGGAAAAGTGTTTTGTGGTCTGACGAGTCCACATTTCAAATTGTTTTTGGAAACTGTGGACGTCGGGTCCACAGTCAAAGAAGTTGGGAAAGGTGGCAATAAATACTGATAAAGTTGAGGAATGCTCATCAAAGACTTATTTGGAACATCCCACAGGTGAACAGGCTAATTGGGAACAGGTGGGTGCCATGATTGGGTATAAAAGTAGATTCCATGAAATGCTCAGTCATTCACAAACAAGGACGGGGCGAGGGTCACCACTTTGTCAACAAATGCCCGAGCAAATTGTTGAACAGTTTAAGAAAAACCTTTCTCAAGCAGCTATTGCAAGGAATTTAGGGATTTCACCATCTACGCTCCGTAATATCATCAAAGGGTTCAGAGAATCTGGAGAAATCACTGTGGCCGTGACCTTCGATCCCTTAGGCGATACTGCATCAAAAAGCGAGATCAGTGTGTAAAGGATATCACCACATGGTTTCTCATAGTCATTCACATCGACGTCCCACTGGGGTGAGTTTTTTTTCCTTGCCCGTATGTGGGCTTTGTACCGAGGATGTCGTTGTGGCTTGTGCAGCCCTTTGAGACACTTGTGATTTAGGGCTATATAAATAAACATTGATTGATTGATTGATTGATGGGCTCAGGAACACTTTAGAAAACCACTGTCAGTAACTACAGTTGGTCGCTACATCTGTACAAACCCCGTTTCCATATGAGTTGGGAAATTGTGTTAGATGTACAGTAAATATAAACGGAATACAATGATTTGCTAATCATTTTCAACCCATATTCAGTTGAATATGCTACAAAGACAACATATTTGATGTTCAAACTGATAAACTTTTTTTTTTTTTTGCAAATAATAATTAACTTAAAATTTCATGGCTGCAACACGTGACAAAGTAGTTGGGAAAGGGCATGTTCACCACTGTGTTACGTGGCCTTTCCTTTTAGCAACACTCAGTAAACATTTGGGAACTGAGGAGACACATTTTTGAAGCTTTTCAGGTGGAATTCTTTCCCATTCTTGCTTGATGTACAGCTTAAGTTGTTCAACAGTCCGGGGGTCTCCGTTGTGCTATTTTAGGCTTCACATTTTCAATGGGAGACAGGTCTAGACTACAGGCAGGCCAGTCTAGTACCCGCACTCTTTTACTATGAAGCCACGTTGATGTAACACGTGGCTTGGCATTGTCTTACTGAAATAAGCAGGGGCGTCCATGGTAACGTTGCTTGGATGGCAACATATGTTGCTCCAAAAGCTGTATGTACCTTTCAGCATTAATGGTGCCTTCACAGATGTGTAAGTTACCCATGTCTTGGCCACTAATACACCCCCATACCATCACACATGCTGACTTTTACACTTTCACCCTAGAACAATCCGAATGGTTCTTTTCCTCTTTGGTCCGGAGGACACGACGTCCACAGTTTCCAAAAACAATTTGAAATGTGGACTCGTCAGACCACAGAACACTTTCCCACTTTGTATCAGTCCATCTTAGATGAACTCAGGCCCAGCGAAGCCGGCAGCGTTTCTGGGTGTTGTTGATAAACGGTTTTGGCCTTGCATAGGAGAGTTTTAACTTGCACTTACAGATGTAGCGACCAACTGTAGTTACTGACAGTGGGTTTGTGAAGTGTTTCTGAGCCCATGTGGTGATATCCTTTACACACTGATGTCGCTTGTTGATGCAGTACAGCCTGAGGGATGGAAGGTCACGGGCTTAGCTGCTTACGTGCAGTGATTTCTCCACATTCTTTGAACCCTTTGATGATATTACGGAGCGTAGATGGTGAAATCCCTAAATTCCTTGCAATAGCTGGTTGAGAAAGTTTTTTCTTAAACTGTTCAACAATTTGCTCAGGCATTTGTTGACAAAGTGGTGACCCTCGCCCCGTCCTTGTTTGTGAATGACTGAGCATTTCATGGAATCTACTTTTATACCCAATCATGGCACCCACCTGTTCCCAATTAGCCTGTTCACCTGTGGGATGTTCCAAATAAGTCTTTGATGAGCATTCCTCAACTTTATCAGTATTTATTGCCACCTTTCCCAACTTCTTTGTCACGTGTTGCTGGCATCAAATTCTAAAGTTAATGATTATTTGCAAAAAAAAAAAAATGTTTATGAGTTTGAACATCAAATATGTTGTCTTTGTAGCATATTCAACTGAATATGGCTTGAAAATGATTAGCAAATCATTGTATTCCGTTTATATTTACATCTAACACAATTTCCCAACTCATATGGAAACGGGGTTTGTAAGTGCAAGTTAAAACTCTACTATGCAGAGCCAAAGCCATTTATCAACAACACCCAGAAACGCTTCGCTGGGCCCGAGCTCATCTAAGATGGACTGATGCAAAGTGGAAAAGTGTTCTGTGGTCTGACGAGTCCACATTTTAAATTGTTTTTGGAAACTGTGGACGTCGGGTCCACAGTCGAAGAAGTTGGGAAAGGTGGCAATAAATACTGATAAAGTTGAGGAATGCTCATCAAAGACTTATTTGGAACATCCCACAGGTGTGCAGGCTAATTGGGAACAGGTGGGTGCCATGATTGGCTATAAAAGTAGATTCCATGAAATGCTCAGTCATTCACAAACAAGGACGGGGCGAGGGTCACCACTTTGTCAACAAATGCCTGAGCAAATTGTTGAACAGTTTAAGAAAAACCTTTCTCAAGCAGCTATTGCAAGGAATTCAGGGATTTCACCATCTACGCTCCGTAATATCATCAAAGGGTTCAGAGAATGTGGAGAAATCACTGCACGTAAGCAGCTAAGCCCGTGACCTTCCATCCTTCAGGCTGTATTGCATCAACAAGTGACATCAGCGTGTAAAGGATATCACCACATGGGCTCAGGAACACTTCAGAAACCCACTGTCAGTAACTACAGTTGGTCGCTACATCTGTAAGTGCAAGTTAAAACTCTACTATGCAAAGCCAAAACCATTTATCAACAACACCCAGAAACGCCGCCGGCTTCGCTGGGCCCGAGCTCATCTAAGATGGACTGATGCAAAGTGGAAAAGTGTTTCTGACGAGTCCACATTTCAAATTGTTTTTGGAAACTGTGGACGTCGTGTCCTCTGGACCAAAGAGGAAAAGAACCATTTGGATTGTTCTAGGGTGAAAGTGTAAAAGCCAGCATGTGTGATGGTATGGGGGTGTATTAGTGGCCAAGACATGGGTAACTTACACATCTGTGAAGGCACCATTAATGCTGAAAGGTTTTGGAGCAACATATGTTGCCATCCAAGCAACGTGATCATGGACGCCCCTGCTTATTTTAGCAAGAAAATGCCAAGCCACGTGTTAAAACAACGTGGCTTCATAGTAAAAGAGTGCGGGTACTAGACTGGCCTGCCTGTAGTGCAGACATTGAAAATGTGTGAAGGCTAAAATATGAGAAGGGAGACTGTTGAACAACTTAAGCTGTACATCAAGCAAGAACGGGAAAGAATTCCACTTCAAAAATGTGTCTCCTCAGTTCCCAAACCTTTACTGAGTGTTGTTAAAAGGAAAGGCCATGTAACACACTGGTAAAAATGCATTTTTTGCAATGTGTTGCTGTCATTAAATTCTAAATTAAGGATTATTTGCAAAAATAGCAAAGTTTCTCAGTGTGAACATGAAATATCTTGTCTTTGCAGTCTATTCAATTGAATATAAGTTGAAAAGGATTTGATGTATTCTCTTTTTATTTACCATTTACACAACCTGACAACTTCACCGCTTTTGGGTGTTGTACAAATAGGGGGCACAAAATATTTACAGAAAATATTTGCCATAACGTAACATACCATTCTATTTAAGTCTCTGACGTTAGCGCCAGTCTGAAAGGTAAGTACTCTCTTGGAAGTCGCAAGCATTGTTCACATCCTGGACATGTTGGTGGTGCACATCAGGACTCACCTGGTCTGGCGGAGAGGAATGGGCAGTGAGATGCAGAGGAAAGGATCAAAGGTGTTGCTTTGTTTCAAACAGTGCGGACACGTCAGCGAAGATCTGTGCCAAAGACAGAACCCGGTCTCGTTAGTCATCAGAACCCGCCTGTTTGAAATGAATCCACTGATTAGGTCAGGCAGGAATGGAGTGGGCTTCATCATGCACGTGCAAAGAACACTCAGAAAAAAAGAAGAAGCTGTTCCATATTTACACTCTTATCTGATTGGGGGATGAGAAAGAGGAGCTTTCCATCTTGTTGCGTCACTCTCACTAGTGCCACTGAAGCGTGCCACAGTTGGATAAGAGCTAAAGATTCTCTTGCTTTATTGTCTGACATTTTACAACTGCCTCCAGTTTAGGCTCACATACTTCAACCTGTGTGAGGAACACTTCCTGGGAAAAACAGGTGGAGTAAGCGCGAGGGTCAGGGGGCGGAGGGGAGTGTTTCCTACAAGATTGGACACACAAGCATTTGTCCCTGTCATGTCTGTGTGATCATGTTTTTGTTTCAAGTCATGTTTTGTTTAGTTATTGGAATCTTTAGTTTCTGGCTTTTCACTCCCTTGTCTTGTTTCCATGATTACCCATTAGTTTCACCTGTTCCACGTTTGGACTCATTGTGCACTCTTGTTTGTCACCATAGCAACCCATTAGTTTTCACCTGTCACGTCACGCACCTGTTTCACGTTTTGAGTCACGCACCTGTTTTCGTTAATCATGTCTGTAGTATTTAAGTTCATTGTTTTCAGTTTGTCTTTCTGGTGACATCCCCATATTTATGCTCTGCACATTTCTGACTTGTTTTCATGTTCATCATTCATGCTGCTACTTTTGTCCAAGCCAAGTAAGTTTTTGTTTATTAATACTATAGTCTTTTGGTTTCATAGTTTGTTCTCCGCCACTGTGCGCGCCTTTTGTTTACTTCCTGTTTTTGTAGTTTAAATAAAAAAATGTACCTTCATTCCCGTCTCGCCCGAGCCAACTTTCCGTTGCAATCCCGGAAAAGCTAACACCCAAGACCAAGTCTTGACAGTCCCATCCAAAAATGATACCACAGAGCAGAAAATATTTGATTTTTGTGTCACCGGCTCTGACTCTGACAGTGCAGACAGTCTGGATTTTTATTTTGTCCTGTCCAGACACTCAGACAAATCACTGCATTAACGGAGTATAAGTCGCTCCGGAGTATAAGTCGCACCGGCTGAAAATGCCTAATAAAGAAGGAAAAAACCATATATAAGTCGCACTGGAGTATAAGTCGCATTTTTTGGGGAAATGTATTTGATAAAAGCCAACAGCAAGAATAGACATTTGAAAGGCAATTTAAAATAAATAAAGAATAGTGAACAACAGGCTGAATAAGTGTACGTTATATGAGGCATAAATAACCAACTGGTATGTTAACGTAACATATTATGGTAAGAGTCATTCAAATAACTATAACATATAGAACATGCTATACGTTTACCAAACAATCTAATCGCTAAATCCCATGAAATCTTATACGTCTAGTCTCTTACGTGAATGAGATCAATAATATTATTTCATATTTTACGGTAATGTGTTCATCATTTCACACATAAGTCGCTCCTGAGTATAAGTCGCACCCCCGGCCAAACTATGAAAAAAACTGCGACTTATAGTCAGAAAAATACGGCCTATGTTGATTAGGGATGTCCCAATCCAGGTTTTTGCACTTCCGATCCGATCCGATATTGTTTTTGCATTTCCGATCCGATACCGATACTGACCGATACCGATACTGGCCTATCCGAGCATGTATTAAAGTTTAAAGTTATTTAGCCTACTTAGTTGTCAGAATCATGTTGAAAAGGGTTTTAGTACTCTTGATAACAACTAGCCAGCTGAATTAGGGGAGTTTGAATAATACACAATGGTTGGTAACAAGAAACTGACCTGTTTATTCAAGGATAAACACAAAATAGACACAATTATACATGACAAACAGAAATGGCATCATTGAACTAGGGCTGGGCGATATGGCCTTTTTTTAATATTGCGATGTTTTAAGGCCATATTGCGATACACGATATATATCTCGATATTTTGCCTTAGCCTTGAATGAACACTTGATGCATATAATCACAGCAGTATGATGATTCTATGTGTTTTGATTGATTGATTGAGACTTTTATTAGTAGGTTGCACAGTGAAGTACATATTCCGTACAATTGACCACTAAATGGTAACACCCCAATAAGTTTTTACACTTGTTTAAGTCGGGGTCCACTTAAATTGATTCATGATACAGATATCTACTATCAGATATATACTATCATCATAATACAGTCATCACACAAGATAATCACATTGAATTATTGACATTATTTATAATCCAGGGTGTGGATGTAAGTGTCAAAAAGACAGCCAAAAGAGTTTGATATGAGAATAAATCTAAAGTTAAAATATAGGGTAGAAATGCACCCATTTGCAGGAAATGTAGTCTTGATTTTCAAAATGTTCTTTCAAGGCTTGCATGTCTACATTAAAACATTCTTCTTCATACTGCATTAATATATGCTACTTTTAAACTTTCATGCAGAGAAGGAAATCACAACTAAAAAAATCACTAATTTTTTCATACGGTGTTGATGTGGAAATTTTTTCCTCTGCATTTTGATGGTGTGGACGTGTGGCACCGAATGGAGATAAGCGTCTCGACAGACGTCACAATATTTGAACAATGATGACGAAAACGGTTTTCTCTGTCGTGTCCGTGTGTCGAAAATTGTTATGCGCTTATTTTTTTATTTGATTTTGTGCGTGGCATAGACTTGCTATGCGCAGAGGACGTTTAAACAGTGCGCAATTGCACAAGCGCGCACCTTAGAGGGAGCGTTGGTCACACGGCTGCGCTAGCATCACAGCTAACGTTAGCCATGCTGCTACCCCTCTGCTCGGGGAGGACGTATACGTATGTGACGTATGACGTGACAGTATGTGACGTATGACGTGACAGTATGTGACGTGTGTAAGAAGGTGCACTTGCTGTCTGTGAGAGGGAGACACAGGAAAGAGTGAGAAGAGCCTGTCGTGTAATGCCAGCAGCTAAAAGCAACTGCGTGAGAATTGTGGATGTGTTGAAGGTGTGCTGGAAAATGCGGAACGGAAATTACGGAGCAGCAGAAAAGTGGAACCGGAGTTTTTTTTTAAACTGGATCTGGATCGGCATTTTCCCATGCCTTGCCGATACGCAATTTTTGGCAATTATCGGCAGCCGATCCGATCCAAATATCGGATCGGGACATCCCTAATGTTGATGTGTTTTTTGTTGCCTCTTTTTGGACTGCTCTCCAAATCTAAACATTGGAACTATTTAACTGGCCTCAATGAAATTGACAAGATCTTGGGTTTGGGGGAACCTGCTTGTCGTGCTCAGTCATTCACAAACAAGGACGGGGCGAGGGTCACCACTTTGTCAACAAATGCCTGAGCAAATTGTTTAAGAACAACATTTCTCAAGCAACTATTGCAAGGAATTTAGGGATTTCACCATCTACGCTCCGTAATATCATCAAAAGGTTCAGAGAATCTGGAGAAATCACTGCACGTAAGCGGCAAGGCCGAAAACCAACATTGAATGTCCATGACTTTGGATCCCTCAGGCGGTACTGCCTCAAAAAGCGAAATCAGTGTGTAAAGGATATCACCACATGGGCTCAGGACCACTTCAGAAAACCACTGTCAGTAACTACTAGAGATGCGCGGTTTGCGGGCACAACCGCGGAGTCCGCGGATTATCCGCGGATCGGGCGGATGAAATTAAAAAAAAATAGATTTTATACGCGGGTCGGGTCGGGTGGTTGAAATAAAAAAAAATTAGATTTTAAATAGATTCAGGCGGGTGGCAGTTAAACCAATTGGTAAATATATATACATAGTTAAATGTTGTTACCCACATACGAAAAACGAGCAGGCACCTGCAGCATATGCCACAACAGAAGAAAAAAAAAAAAAGAGATGGACACTTTTACTGAGCGGAGAAGGGACGCCTCGCCGGGGTCCGGGACCGAGGCCCCTTCCCCCGAGAGGGCCCCACCGGGAGCCGTAGCTGAGGCGATCCGCGAGAAGGGCCCGACGCACGTCCAGGGTCACCACCGCGCCCACCGCACCGACACCCCGCCTCGTCCGCCTTCGCCGCGGCCGGCGTCACGCGCAGCAGGTAAGCAGCTTACCTGCCCGCCACCCCCGTGGCCGGGGGCTCGTAACAGGGGTCACTCCGCGCGCTACGCCCGCGCAGCTTACCTGCCCGCCACCCCTGTTGCCGGGGGCGCGTAACAGGGGTCACTCCGCGCGCAGTGCGCTCACGAAAGGGGTGGGGCTCACCCTGGTTGATATAGACAGCAGCTAGGACGGTGGCCATGGAAGTCGGAACCCGCTAAGGAGTGTGTAACAACCCACCTGCCGAATCAACTAGCCCTGAAAATGGATGGCGCTGGAGCGTCGGGCCCATATACCCGGCCGTCGCCGGCAGCGAGACACGCTTGGAGGTGCGCTCAGCGCGGCTCCCATATGATTGCGCACTGGTGTGCGTCTGGGTCGTGACAGCGTGGCACGCGAATGTCTGTGCTGCATTGGATCAGTCTCCTTTCTTTAACAGGCAAAAGCTTTATAACCTCACTAATGCCTTGCATCGTCTATATTAGATATATAACAACGGGCGGGTGCGGGCGGATACAGTTCTGATCAAATGTTAGATCGGGTGGATTGCGGATGGTTGACGACTTTCTGATGCGGTTGCGGATGAAATAATTGCCTATCCGCGCATCTCTAGTAACTACAGTTGGTCGCTACATCTGTAAGTGCAAGTTAAAACTCTACTATGCAAAGCCAAAGCCATTTATCAACAACACCCAGAAACGCTTCGCTGGGCCCGAGCTCATCTAAGATGGACTGATGCAAAGTGGAAAAGTGTTCTGTGGTCTGACGAGTCCACATTTCAAATTGTTTTTGGAAACATCCAAAGAGGAAAAGAAGCATGGGGACTGTTCTAGGGTGAAAGTGTAGAAGGCAGCATGTGTGATGGTATTAGTGGCCAAGGCATTTATTTTTATTGCTGTGCCATAAAAAACCCGCAGCTATGGAAGGTGACAGCTTTCATTCACGTCTGCTAAAACGGAAGCGGCACATAAAGTGAGAGCAGACTTTACTGCTGATGGGTGTCAATCATTCACTTCTGTAACGTTTAGGAATAACTGACTACAATTAGGACTGAGACTATTCATAAATACAGTATGTGTTGGGAATACTGGGAGGGAATAAAGCTCCATTGAAGCCAGCCCAGCTGACACTGGATCTCTCCCTGCTGGCAGAGTCCAATGGCTGCCCTACGGATGTCTGGTCCTGGCCAGGAAGCAGCGTGGGGGCCATGCATGCAAATCACACTGCAACATAGAACACTTCAACACACAACAGCTTGAGAGGCAAAAGTGATGTTCTTGTCCACGGACTCATGGATGAAACGTGCGAAGGTTGACTATTTTCTAGGGAGGATGTCTGATGATGACCAGCTGAAAGGACGCCAGACCTGGATGCCTCTTACCCGAGACAGGCCATTGATAGAAAGGGCCATTAAAAACTACAAACCCCAACAGCAGTGAAGTTGTCAGGTTGTGTAAATGGTAAATAAAAAGAGAATACAACAAATCCTTTTCAACTTATATTCAATTGAATAGACTGCAAAGACAAGATATTTCATGTTCACACTGAGAAACTTTGCAAATAATCATGAACTTAGAATTGCAAAAAAGGCATTTTTACCAGTGTGTTACATGGCCTTTCCTTTTAACAACACTCAGTAAAGGTTTGGGAACTGAGGAGACACATTTTTGAAGTGGAATTCTTTCCCATTCTTGCTTGATGTACAGCTTAAGCTGTTCAACAGTCTCCCTTCTCATATTTTAGCCTTCACACATTTTCAATGTCTGGACTACAGGCAGGCCAGTCTAGTACCCGCACCGCACTCTTTTACTATGAAGCCACGCTGTTGTAACACCTGGCTTGGCATTGTCTTGCTGAAATAAGCAGGGGCGTCCGTGATAACGTTGCTTGGATGGCAACATATGTTGCTCCAAAAGCTGTATGTACCTTTCAGCATTAATGGTGCCTTCACAGATGTGTAAGTTACCCATGTCTTGGCCACTAATACACCCCCATACCATCACACATGCTGACTTTTACACTTTCACCCTAGAACAATCCGGATGGTTCTTTTCCTCTTTGGTCCGGAGGACACCACGTCCACAGTTTCCCAAAACAATTTGAAATGTGGACTCGTGCACCTGGGGATAAGTTGATTGGCAACACTAAATGGTCCCTAGTGTGTGGATGTGAGTGTGAATGTTGTCTGTCTATCTGTGTTGGCCCTACGATGAGGTGGCGACTTGTCCAGGGTGTACCCCGCCTTCCGCCCGATTGTAGCTGAGATAGGCTCCAGTGCCCCCCGCGACCCCAAAGGGAATAAGCGGTAGAAAATGGATGGATGGACTCGTCAGACCACAGAACACTTTTCCACTTTGCATCAGTCCATCTTAGATGAGCTCAGGCCCAGCGCGGCGTTTCTGGGTGTTGTTGATAAATGGCTTTGGCTTTGCATAGTAGAGTTTTAACTTGCACTTACAGATGTAGCGACCAACTGTAGTTACTGACAGTGGTTTTCTGAAGTGTTCCTGAGCCCATGTGGTGATATCCTTTACACACTAATGTCGCTTTTTGATGCAGTACCGCCTGAGGGATCCAAGGTGTGTAATATCATGGCTTACGTGCAGTGATTTCTCCAGATTCTCTCAACCTTTTGATGATATTACGGAGCGTAGATGGTGAAATCCCTAAATTCCTTCTTGAGAAATGTTGTTCTTAAACAATTTGCTCAGGCATTTGTTGACAAAGTGGTGACCCTCGCCCCGTCCTCGACTGAGCATTTCATGGAATCTACTTTTATAGCCAATCATGGCACCCACCTGTTCCCAATTAGCCTGTTCACCTGTGGGATGTTCCAAATAAGTCTTTGATGAGCATTCCTCAACTTTCTCACTCTTTTTTGCCACTTGTGCCAGCTTTTTTTGAAACATGTTGCAGGCATCAAATTCCAAATGAGCTAATATTTGCTAAAAATGTCAATTTTAGGCCTGTGCTGTGTGTGATGAGTCAATGGGGCGGTATAGCTCGGTTGGTAGAGCGGCCGTGCCAGCAACTTGAGGGTTCCAGGTTCGATCCCCGCTTCTGCCATCCTTAGTCACTGCCGTTGTGTCCTTGGGCAAGACACTTTACCCACCTGCTCCCAGTGCCACCCACACTGCTTTAAATGTTACTTAGATATTGTAAAGCGTTTTGAGTCACTAGAGAAAAGCGCTATATAAATGTAATTCACTTCACTTCACAATTAACCGACGATAAATGAAAAGTTTCCCAGCGTTGATAAATGGTCTGCTGGGATCAGGGCCGGCCCGTGGCATAGGCCGTATAGGCAAATGCTAAGGGCGCCGTCCATCAGGGGGCGCCACGCCAGTGCCACAAATGTTGGAGGAAAAAAAAAAAAAAAAAAAAAAAAATTGGTACTATTATTTCTAAATACAAAAAAATAATCCCACGTTAATTAAAATGTAAAGTAAAGCCTATTTAATAGAAATATTATTTGTTACAACATTACGCCCCCCCCCCCCCCCCCCTTCCCCCCGCACGGTGCGCCCCCTCCCTTCCCGTATCATGACTCTTTTTGGACGTCACCACATCAAAAAATCAACACAAGATGCCAAAACTGTCAGGTGCCCAGGGAAGAAAAAAGAGAAAAGAAGAGGAGGAGAAACGAGAAAAGACAGAGGTAGCAGGTAGGTAACGTTAGCCTACATGAAATTATTTGTCTGTTACAGAATGTGATAGTAACCTGGCTTTTTAGCATTAAGCTAATGTCTACATGATTCGGCAATTGCTAATCAATAAATAGCTAGTTCTGTTTTAACGTCGGGTTAATATTGTGGAGGGGGCTAAATTGTTATGGAAAATAATAATGTAACGTTAGGTAATTACAGTACTCCCACCTTACATTCCTCAGGGACATTTGTATTAGATCTTTTAAGCAGGTGTTTTTTGTTTACATTGTTATTGCCTTCTGGTTAGCTAATGTTTGCCCTGCAGGTAATAGTCACTTCTCCACCCCTTTATATATTAGGTATAGTTGTAAACCGAGTTGTTAAAGTGCACATCAATAATGTTAATTAAGCAATATCACATGAGAGGGAATGCTGTTTTTTAATTTAAGCACTGCTGTGATTCGGTTAAAGATAATCATAACATAACATTCTCATATAATATATGATACTGTTACTTTGCATTCTGCTATTCAGCATTTCACTGTAATGATGACAATAAATTGAATCTAATCTAATTTGCATATCAGTTAACATCATACATATATCTCTTTGGTTTTTCATCTATATTATATCATTTCATTTTATTCCTGGAATCATATGTTTTTATTATTAAACTGTAATACTCAATGGTGTCACATACTCCTCTCTTCAGATGCACTGTTGAAGTTTCTAAATCCCACCCCTGGGCCATCTACCACATCTACCTCCACTTCAGCAGCACAACCCACCAGTGATGCAGCAGCAAAACATACAGCCATCTCTTCACTTGATGAGAGATTTCAGAGCCTTGGAGAGGTGAATGACAAGTTTGGAGTACTCCTCAATTTCCACAACTTACAAAAAGAAGAGCTGCTACAGCCCTGAGTACTACTCTGACCCATGACAGCCAGCTGGACATTAATGGCACAGAACTTGCAATGGAAATGCAGAATTTCCCACCATTGCCATCAAAGAACATGACAAACATGGAACTCTTGACCTTCCTGCATGAGAAGAAGCTGGCAGAAATGTACCCCAACATGTGGGTTGCTCTGAAAATCTCTATTAAAAAGCACAAATAGAGAACTCTGTAGGATCCCCTTTTTTGTAATATAGTTGTTAAAGTCATACTGGTTTGATATCTTGTTTTGTGCAGTGCCTTATTTATATTGTATTTTTTATTTATTTTATGCAACTTGTTGACACGTTTTATTTTGTGTTTATGTATGTAAAAAATATTGTATTTCATATATTAATTTTTTATTTTTTGTATTCATTTATGTATTTTTTTTTTTTTTTTTAAATCTTGTTAACTATTCTGATTGTTAATTTGCTTTCTTTAAGTAAAAAAAAAAGGTCAAAGACAAAGCTATTCGGTTTCTTGTGAGTATATACACTTCACTGCCGATGTGGGGGGGCGCCACCTAAAATCTTGCCTAGGGTGCCAGATTGGTTAGGGCCGGGCCTGGCTGGGATGTGCTTCCTTGCTTTTTTCACTTTCAAACAATGGAATTGAGATATTTGGAAGACAAAGTCGTCATTAGAAGAAATATTATTAACAAGACAACAGCAGTCAGGGAATGTTTTCCAAGCTACTTTCATCTAGCAGGAAGTTCACTAAGCCAAAACTGAAAGAGAAAGAGCAAAAAGACGTAATTCACTGAGAGAAGTTGGAGTCCAGCCGTAATAAAACACATCATTTAGCGAGCCTCATAAACTCTAAGCACCAATTTAACCAATCTGGCCCTCGGGGTCAAATGGGGACATTTGATCCCATAAAGAGACAAAGGGCAGCACATCTGTAATAGCAAACACTCACAAGCACTAAATACAAACAACACAGCACATCTGTAATAGCAAACACTCACATGTACTAAATACAGGTAAAAGCCAGTAAATTAGAATATTTTGAAAAACTTGATTTATTTCAGTAATTGCATTCAAAAGGTGTAACTTGTACATTATATTTATTCATTGCACACAGACTGATGCATTCAAATGTTTATTTCATTTAATTTTGATGATTTGAAGTGGCAACAAATGAAAATCCAAAATTCCGTGTGTCACAAAATTAGAATATTACTTAAGGCTAATACAAAAAAGGGATTTTTAGAAATGTTGGCCAACTGAAAAGTATGAAAATGAAAAATATGAGCATGTACAATACTCAATACTTGGTTGGAGCTCCTTTTGCCTCAATTACTGCGTTAATGCGGCGTGGCATGGAGTCGATGAGTTTCTGGCACTGCTCAGGTGTTATGAGAGCCCAGGTTGCTCTGATAGTGGCCTTCAACTCTTCTGCGTTTTTGGGTCTGGCATTCTGCATCTTCCTTTTCACAATACCCCACAGATTTTCTATGGGGCTAAGGTCAGGGGAGTTGGCGGGCCAATTTAGAACAGAAATACCATGGTCCGTAAACCAGGCACGGGTAGATTTTGCGCTGTGTGCAGGCGCCGAGTCCTGTTGGAACTTGAAATCTCCATCTCCATAGAGCAGGTCAGCAGCAGGAAGCATGAAGTGCTCTAAAACTTGCTGGTAGACGGCTGCGTTGACCCTGGATCTCAGGAAACAGAGTGGACCGACACCAGCAGATGACATGGCACCCCTAACCATCACTGATGGTGGAAACTTTACACTAGACTTCAGGCAACGTGGATCCTGTGCCTCTCCTGTCTTCCTCCAGACTCTGGGACCTCGATTTCCAAAGGAAATGCAAAATTTGCTTTCATCAGAAAACATGACTTTGGACCACTCAGCAGCAGTCCAGCTGGTGTCGGTCCACTCTGTTTCCTGAGATCCAGGGTCAACGCAGCCGTCTACCAGCAAGTTTTAGAGCACTTCATGCTTCCTGCTGCTGACCTGCTCTATGGAGATGGAGATTTCAAGTTCCAACAGGACTTGGCGCCTGCACACAGCGCAAAATCTACCCGTGCCTGGTTTACGGACCATGGTATTTCTGTTCTAAATTGGCCCGCCAACTCCCCTGACCTTAGCCCCATAGAAAATCTGTGGGGTATTGTGAAAAGGAAGATGCAGAATGCCAGAGCCAAAAACGCAGAAGAGTTGAAGGCCACTATCAGAGCAACCTGGGCTCTCATAACACCTGAGCAGTGCCAGAAACTCATCGACTCCATGCCACGCCGCATTAACGCAGTAATTGAGGCAAAAGGAGCTCCAACCAAGTATTGAGTATTGTACATGCTCATATTTTTCATTTTCATACTTTTCAGTTGGCCAACATTTCTAAAAATCCCTTTTTTGTATTAGCCTTAAGTAATATTCTAATTTTGTGACACACGGAATTTTGGATTTTCATTTGTTGCCACTTCAAATCATCAAAATTAAATGAAATAAACATTTGAATGCATCAGTCTGTGTGCAATGAATAAATATAATGTACAAGTTACACCTTTTGAATGCAATTACTGAAATAAATCAAGTTTTTCAAAATATTCTAATTTACTGGCTTTTACCTGTATAAACAACACAGCACATCTGTAATAGCAAACACTCACATGCACTAAATACAAACAACACACCTTTAAAGCTCACAATTTGACCTCAGTTTTAAGACTGATCATCTCAGAGTGTAAGAAAAGACTTTCTAATTGTGTGAATGCTCCAAAACATTCTCACATGTGCTTTTCTACAACTAAATTATTCTATTTATTCTTCTTCTTCTCCAGATTTTGGTGTGCTCTACCTTCCACATGTTTCATCCCATTCAAACTCTTCCAAATTCAAACTGTTCAGCCTAAAACTCACAGATTTCCCAGAGTTCCAGGTTTCTCGGGACATTTTTCCCATTCAAAATGAATTGGTAATTTTTCAAACTTGCACAATTCCCACATTTTTCAACCTATTCGAACCATTCCACCTTCAACACATTCCACTCATCCTGGACATTCAAACTATCATTTTTTTCAACTTGAAAACAATTCTAAGAATTTCCAGAATTGTTCACCCTTTTTCCTGGAGACTACTCCTTTCACATTTTCCAACCCACTTGAACCGTTCCACCGACAAATCATTCCTCTTAGTCAGGACAAAAAACAAAGTTGTTTTTTTGAATTGGAAAAATTCCCGAAATTCCAGGAATTCCCTAGTACCATTTCCCTATTAAAAATGTTACAACTTCAACATTTCTCGACCGATTTGAAAATAATCCAACACCAACCATTCAGTCATTCACATTTTTTTTTTTGCATTTTCCCCAAAAAATCCCTCTTTTCCCCATATTCTCATGAAATTCCCATTGAAAAGAATGGGACATTTTTTAAAGTTCCACAACTCCCACAAGTTTTATGTGATTCAAACCCTTCCAACTTCAAAATATTCAGCCTGTTCAGGAATTGTGTGCTTCCTTTCAACAATTGTAAAAAAAAAAAAAATTTCCCGGATTTCCTAGAATTCTCAGTTTTTAGGGACATTTTCCCCATTCAGAATGAATTATCAATTTTTCACACTTTCACAATTCCCACATTTTTCAACCTATTCAAACCATTCCACCTTCAACACATTCCACTCATCCTGGACATTCAAACTATCATTTTTTCAACTTCAAAACAATTCTAAGAATTCCCAGAATTCCCGTTTTTTTCACCCTTTTTCCTGGAGACTATTCCTTCTACATTTTCCAACCCACTTCAACCGTTCCACCGACAAATCATTCCTCTTAGTCAGGACAGAAAACAAAGTTGTTTTTTGAACTGGAAAAATTCCAGAAATTCCAGGAATTCCGTAATACCATTTCCCTATTAAAAATCTTACTACTTCAACATTTCTCGACCGATTTGAAGAATATCCAACACCAACCATTCAGTCATTCAGAACATTCAAATTCTTTTTGCATTTTCCAAAAAATTCCCTCTTTTCCTAAAATTCCCATGAAATTCCCATTGAAAAGAATGGGACATTTTTCAAAGCTCCACAACTCCCACAAGTTTTATTCGATTCTAACCCTTCCATCTTCAAAATATTCAGCCTGTTCAGGAATTGTGTGCTCCCTTTCAACAATTGTAAAAAAAAATAAAAAAAATCCCGGATTTCCTGGAATTCTCAGTTTTTAGAGACATTTCCCCCACTCAGAATTAATTATCCATTTTTCACACTTGCACAGTTCCCACATTTTTCAACCTATTCAAACCATTCCACCTTCAACACATTCCACTCATCCTGGACATTCAAACTATCATTTTTTCAACTTCAAAACAATTCTAAGAATTCCCAGAATTCCCGTTGTTTTCACCCTTTTTCCTGGAGACTATTCCTTCCACATTTTCCAACCCACTACAACCGTTCCACCGACAAATCATTCCTCTTAGTCAGGACAGAAAACCAAGTTGTTTTTTGAACTGGAAAAATTCCAGAAATTCCAGGAATTCCGTAATACCATTTCCCTATCAAAAATCTTACTACTTCAACATTTCTCGACCGATTTGAAGAAAATCCAACACCAACCATTCAGTCATTAAGAACATTCACATTATTTTTTGCATTTTCCAAAAAATGTCCTCTTTTCCCAAAATTCCCATGAAATTCCCATTGAAAAGAATGGGACATTTATCAAAGTTCCACAACTCCAACACGTTTTATCTGATTCAAACCCTTCCATCTTCAAAATATTCAGCCTGTTCAGAAATTGTGTGCTCCCTTTCAACAATTGTAAAAAAAAAAAAAAATCCCGGATTTCCTAGAATTCTCAGTTTTTAGGGACATTTTCACCACTCAGAATTAATTATCCATGATTCACACTTGCACAATTCCCACATTTTTCAACCTATTCAAACCATTCCACCTTCAACACATTCCACTCATCCTGGACATTCAAACTATCATTTTTTCAAGTTCAAAACAATTCTAAGAATTCCCAGAATTCCCGTTGTTTTTCAAACCCTTTTTTCTGGAGACTATTCCTTCCACATTTTTTAACCCACTTCAACCGTTCCACCGACAAATCATTCCTCTTAGTCAGGACAGAAAACAAAGTTGTTTTTTTGAATTGGAAAAATTCCCGAAATTCCAGGAATTCCCTAATACCATTTCTCAATTAAAAATGTAACAACTTCAACATTTCTCGACCAATTTGAAAAAAATCCAAAACCAACCATTCAGTCATTCAGAACATTCAAATTATTTTTGCATTTTCCAAAAAATGTCCTCTTTTCCCCAAATTCCCATGAAATTCCCATTGAAAAGAATGGGACATTTTTCAAAGTTCCACAACTCCCACACGTTTTATCCGATTCAAACCCTTCCATCTTCAAAATATTCAGCCTGTTTAGGAATTGTGTGCTCCCTTTCAACAATTGTAAAAAAAAATAATTCCCAGATTTCCTAGAATTCTCAGTTTTTAGGGACATTTTCACCACTCAGAATGAATTATCCATTTTTCACACTTGCACAATTCCCACATTTTTCAACCTATTCAAACCATTCCACCTTCAACACATTCCACTCATCCTGGACATTCAAACTATCATTTTTTCAAGTCCAAAAAAATTCTAAGAATTCCCAGAATTCCCGTTTTTGCCAAACCCTTTTTTCTGGTGACTATTCCTTCCACATTTTCCAACCCACTTCAACCGTTCCACCGACAAATCATTCCTCTTAGTCAGGACAAAAAACAAAGTTGTTTTCTGAACTGGAAAAATTCCCGAAATTCCAGGAATTCCGTAATACCATTTCTCAACATTTTTTTTTACTATTTCAACATTTCTAGACTGATTTGAAAAAAATCCAACACCAACATTCACTTTTTTTTTTTTTTTTTGCTTTTTCCCAAAAATTGCCTCTTTTTCCAAAATTCCCATGAAATTCCCATTGAAAAGAATGGGACATTTTTCAAAGCTCCACAACTCCCACAAGTTTTATTTGATTCTAACCCGTCCATCTTCAAAATATTCAGCCTGTTTAGGAATTGTGTGCTCCCTTTCAACAATTGTAAAAAAAATAATTCCCGGATTTCCAAGAATTCTCAGTTTTTAGGGACATTTTCACCACTCAGAATTAATTATCCATTTTTCACACTTGCACAATTCCCACATTTTTCAACCTATTCAAACCATTCCACCTTCAACACATTCCACTCATCCTGGACATTCAAACTATCATTTTTTCAACTTCAAAACAATTCTAAGAATTTCCAGAATTCCCGTTTTTTTCACCCTTTTTCCTGGAGACTATTCCTTCCACATTTTCCAACCCACTTCAACTGTTCCACCGACAAATGATTCCTCTTAGTCAGGACAAAAAACAAAGTTGTTTTTTGAACTGGAAAAATTCCCGAAATTCCAGGAATTCCGTAATACCATTTCTCAAAAAATGTTTTTATTTTTTCAACATTTCTCGACCGATTTGAAAAAAATCCAACACCAACCATTTAAAGTAATTCAGAACATTCACTTTTTTTTTTTGCATTTTCCAAAAAATTCCCTCTTTTCCCAAATTCCCATGAAATTCCCATTGAAAAGAATGGGACATATTTCAAAGTTCCACAACCCCCACACGTTATATTCGATTCAAACCCTTCCAACTTAAAAATATTCAGCCTGTTTAGGAATTGTGTGCTCCTTTTCAACAATTGTAAAAAAAAAAATAATCTCAAATTTCCTAGAATTCTCAGTTTTCAGGGACATTTTCCCCATTCAGAATTAATTATCCATTTTTCACACTTGCACAATTCCCACATTTTTCAACCTATTCAAACCATTCCACCTTCAACACATTCCACTCATCCTGGACATTCAAACTATCATTTTTTCAACTTCAGAACAATTCTAAGAATTCCCAGAATTCCCATTTTTTTCAAACCCTTTTTTCACCCTTTTTCCTGGCGACTACTCCTTCCACATTTTCCAACCCACTACAACCGTTCCACCGACAAATCATTCCTCTTAGTCAGGACAAAAAACAAAGTTGTTTTTTGAACTAGAAAAATTCCCGAAATTCCAGGAATTCCGTAATACCATTTCTCCAAAATTGTTTTTACTCCTTCAACATTTCTCGACCGATTTGAAAAAAATCCAACACCATTCATTCAGAACATTCACTTCTTTTTTTTGTGCTTTTTCCCAAAAATTCCCAAATTCCCATGAAATTCCTATTGAAAAGAATGGGACATTTTTCAAAGTTCCACAACTCCCACACGTTTTATCCGATTCAAACCCTTCCAACTTCAAAATATTCAGCCTGTTTAGGAATTGTGTGCTCCCTTTCAACAATTGTAAAAAAAATAAATCTCACATTTCCTAGAATTCTCAGTTTTTAGGGACATTTTCACCACTCGGAATTAATTATCCATTTTTCACACTTTCACAATTCCCACATTTTTCAACCTATTCAAACCATTCCACCTTCAACACATTCCACTCATCCTGGACATTCAAACTATCATTTTTTCAAGTTAAAAAAAATTCTAAAAATTCTCAGAATTCCCGTTTTTTTCACCCTTTTTCCTTTCAAATTTTCCAACCCACTACAACCGTTCCAACGACAAATCATTCCTCTTAGTCAGGACAAAAAACTAAGTTTTTTTTTTTTTTTAATAGGAAAAATTCCCGAATTTCCAGGAATTCCGTAATACCATTTCCCTATTAAAAATGTTACTACGTCAACATTTCTCAACCGATTTAAAGAAAATCCAACATCAACTATTCAGTCATTCAGAACATTCAAATTCTTTTTTGCATTTTCCCAAAAATTTCCTCTTTTCCCAAAATTTCCATGAAATTCCCATTGTAAAGAATGGGACATTTTTCAAAGTTCCACCACTCCCACAAGTTTTATTTGATTCTAACCCGTCCATCTTCAAAATATTCAGCCTGTTCAGGAATTGTGTGATCCCTTTCAACAATTGTAAAAAAAATAAATCTCACATTTCCTAGAATTCTCAGTTTTTAGGGACATTTTCACCACTCAGAATTAATTATCCATTTTTCACACTTTCACAATTCCCACATTTTTCAACCTATTCAAACCATTCCACCTTCAACACATTCCACTCATCCTGGACATTCAAACTATTATTTTTTCAACTTCAAAACAATTCTAAGAATTTCCAGAATTGTTCACCCTTTTTCCTGGAGACTACTCCTTTCAAATTTTCCAACCCACTTCAACCGTTCCACCGACAAATCATTCCTCTTAGTCAGGACAAAAAACAAAGTTGTTTTTTTTTTAATTGGAAAAATTCCCGAAATTCCAGGAAATCCCTAATACCATTTCTCAATTAAAAATGTTACAACTTCAACATTTCTCTACCGATTTGAAAAAAATCCAACACCAACCATTCAGTCATTCAGAACATTCACATTTTTTTTTGCATTTTCCCAAATAAATCCCTCTTTTCCCCAAATTCCCATGAAATTCCCATTGAAAAGAATGGGACATTTTTCAAAGTTCCACCACTCCCACACGTTTTATCCGATTCAAACCCTTCCATCTTCAAAATATTCAGCCTGTTCAGGAATTGTGTGCTCCCTTTCAACAATTGTAAAAAAAAAAATCCCGGATCTCCTAGAATTCTCAGTTTTTAGAGACATTTTCCCCATTCAGAATTAATTATCCATGTTTCACACTTGCACAATTCCCACATTTTTCAACCTATTCAAACCATTCCACCTTCAACACATTCCACTCATCCTGGACATTCAAACTATCATTTTTTTCAAGTTCAAAACAATTATAAGAATTCCCAGAATTCCCAGAATTCCCGTTTTTTTCACCCTTTTTCCTGGAGACTACTCCTTCCACATTTTCCAACCCACTTCAACTGTTCCACCGACAAATGATTCCTCTTAGTCAGGACAAAAAACAAAGTTGTTTTTTGAACTGGAAAAATTCCAGAAATTCCAGGAATTCCGTAATACCATTTCCCTATTAAAAATCTTACTACTTCAACATTTCTCGACCGATTTGAAGAATATCCAACACCAACCATTCAGTCATTAAGAACATTCAAATTCTTTTTGCATTTTCCAAAAAATTCCCTCTTTTCCCAAAATTTCCATGAAATTCCCATTGAAAAGAATGGGACATTTATCAAAGTTCCACAACTCCCACACGTTTTATCCGATTCAAACCCTTCCATCTTCAAAATATTCAGCCTGTTCAGGAATTGTGTGTTCCCTTTCAACAATTGTAAAAAAAAAAAAAAATTCTCGGATTTCCTAGAATTCTCAGTTTTTAGAGACATTTTACCCATTCAGAATGAATTATCCATTTTTCACACTTGCACAATTCCCACATTTTTCAACCTATTCAAACCATTCCACCTTCAACACATTCCACTCATCCTGGACATTCAAACTATCATTTTTTCAACTTCAAAACAATTCTAAGAATTCCTAGAATTCCCGTTGTTTTCACCCTTTTTCCTGGAGACTATTCCTTCCACATTATCCAACCCACTTCAACCGTTCCACCGACAAATCATTCCTCTTAGTCAGGACAAAAAACAAACTTGTTTTTTTAACTGGAAAAATTCCCGAAATTCCAGGAATTCCCTAGTACCATTTCTCAATTAAAAATGTTACAACTTCAACATTTCTCGACCGATTTGAAAAAAATCCAACACCAACCATTCAGTCATTCAGAACATTCAAATAATTTTTGCATTTTCCAAAAAAATCCCTCTTTCCCCAAAATTCCCATGAAATTCCCATTGAAAAGAATGGGACATTTTTCAAAGTTCCACAACTCCCACACGTTTTATTTGATTCAAACCCTTCCATCTTCAAAATATTCAGCCTGTTCAGGAATTGTGTGCTCCCTTTCAACAATTGTAAAAAAAAAAAAATTCCCGGATTTCCTAGAATTCTCAGTTTTTAGGGACATTTTCACCACTCAGAATTAATTATCCATGATTCACACTTGCACAATTCCCACATTTTTCAACCTATGCAAACCATTCCACCTTCAACACATTCCACTCATCCTGGACATTCAAACTATCATTTTTTCAACTTCAAAACAATTCTAAGAATTCCCAGAATTCCCGTTTTTTTCACCCTTTTTCCTGGAGACTATTCCTTCCACATTTTCCAACCCACTTCAACCGTTCCACCGACAAATCATTCCTCTTAGTCAGGACAGAAAACAAAGTTGTTTTTTTGAATTGGAAAAATTCCAGAAATTCCAGGAATTCCGTAATACCATTTCTCAACATTTTTTTTTACTATTTCAACATTTCTCGACTGATTTGAAAAAAATCCAACACCAACATTCACTTTTTTTTTTTTTTTTTTCTTTTTCCCAAAAATTGCCTCTTTTCCCAAAATTCCCAAATTCCCATGAAATTCCCATTGAAAAGAATGGGACATTTTTCAAAGCTCCACAACTCCCACAAGTTTTATTTGATTCTAACCCTTCCAACTTCAAAATATTCAGCCTGTTCAGGAATTGTGTGCTCCCTTTCAACAATTGTAAAAAAAAAAAAAAAAATCCCGGATTTCCTGGAATTCTCAGTTTTTAGAGACATTTCCCCCACTCAGAATTAATTATCCATTTTTCACACTTGCACAATTCTCACATTTTTCAACCTATTCAAACCATTCCACCTTCAACACATTCCGCTCATCCTGGACATTCAAACTATCATTTTTTCAAGTCCAAAAAAATTCTAAGAATTCCCAGAATTCCCGTTTTTTTCAAACCATTTTCACCCTTTTTCCTGGCGACTACTCCTTCCACATTTTCCAACCCACTTCAACCGTTCCACCGACAAATCATTCCTCTTAGTCAGGACAAAAAACAAAGTTGTTTTTTGAACCGGAAAACTTCCCGAAATTCCAGGAATTCCGTAATACCATTTCTCCAAAAAATGTTTTACTCCTTCAACATTTGTCGACCGATTTGAAAAAAATCCAACACATCCAGAACATTCACTTTTTCTTTTTTTTTGCTTTTTCCCAAAAATTCCCTCTTTTCCCAAAATTCCCATGAAATTCCCATTGAAAAGAATGGGACATTTTTCAAAGTTCCACAACTCCCACAAGTTTTATTCGATTCTAACCCTTCCATCTTCAAAATATTCAGCCTGTTCAGGAATTGTGTGCTCCCTTTCAACAATTGTAAAAAAAAATAATCTAAAATTTCCTAGAATTCTCAGTTTTCAGGGAAATTTTCCCCATTCAGAATGAATTATCCATTTTTCACACTTGCACAATTCCAACATTTTTCAACCTATTCAAACCATTCCACCTTCAACACATTCCACTCATCCTGGACATTCAAACTATCATTTTTTCAACTTCAAAACAATTCTAAGAATTCCCAGAATTCCCGTTTTTTTAAAACCCTTTTTTCACCCTTTTTCCTGGCGACTACTCCTTCCACATTTTCCAACCCACTTCAACCGTTCCACCAACAAATCATTCCTCTTAGTCAGGACAAAAAATAAAGTTGTTTTTTGAACTGGAAAAATTCCCAAAATTCCCTAGTACCATTTCTCAAATAAAAATGTTACAACTTCAACATTTCTCGACCTATTAGAAAAAAATCCAACACCAACCATTCAGTCATTCAGAACATTCAAATTATTTTTGCATTTTCCAAAAAATCACTCTTTTCCCCAAATTTCCATGAAATTCCCATTGAAAAGAATGGGACATTTTTCAAAAACAAAGTTGTTTTTTGATCTAGAAAACTTCCCGAAATTCCAGGAATTCCGTAATACCATTTCTCCAAAAAATGTTTTACTCCTTCAACATTTGTCGACCAATTTGAAAAAAATCCAACACATCCAGAACATTCACTTTTCTTTTTTTTTTGCTTTTTCCCAAAAATTCCCTCTTTTCCCAAAATTCCCATGAAATTCCCATTGAAAAGAATGGGACATTTTTCAAAGTTCCACAACTCCCACAAGTTTTATTCGATTCTAACCCTTCCAACTTCAAAATATTCAGCCTGTTCAGGAATTGTGTGCTCCCTTTCAAGAATTGTAAAAAAAAAAAAAAAATTCCCGGATTTCCTAGACTTATCAGTTTTTAGGGACATTTTCCCCATCCAGAATGAATTATCCATGTTTCACACTTGCACAATTCCCACATTTTTCAACCTATTCAAACCATTCCACCTTCAACACATTCCACTCATCCTGGACATTCAAACTATCATTTTTTCAACTTCAAAACAATTCTAAGAATTCCCAGAATTCCCGTTTTTTTTACCCTTTTTCCCGAAATTCCAGGAATTCCCTAGTACCATTTCTCAATTAAAAATGTTACAACTTCAACATTTCTCGACCGATTAGAAAAAAATCCAACACCAACCATTCAGAACATTCAAATTATTTTTGCATTTTCCAAAAAAATCCCTCTTTTCCCAAATTCCCATGAAAATCCCATTGAAAAGAATGGGACATTTTTCAAAGTTCCACAACTCCCACAAGTTTTATCCGATTCACACCCTTCCATCTTCAAAATATTCAGCCTGTTCAGGAATTGTGTGCTCCCTTTCAACAATTGTAAAAAAAATAAATCTCACATTTCCTAGAATTCTCAGTTTTTAGGGACATTTTCACCACTCAGAATTAATTATCCATTTTTCACACTTTCACAATTCCCACATTTTTCAACCTATTCAAACCATTCCACCTTCAACACATTCCACTCATCCTGGACATTCCAACTATCGTTTTTTCAAGTTCAAAACAATTCTAAGAATTCCCAGAATTCCCGTTGTTTTCACCCTTTTTCCTGGAGACTATTCCTTCCACATTTTCCAACCCACTTCAACCGTTCCACCGACAAATCATTCCTCTTAGTCAGGACAAAAAACAAAGTTGTTTTTTTAACTGGAAAAATTCCCGAAATTCCAGGAATTCCCTAGTACCATTTCTCAAATAAAAATGTTACAACTTCAACATTTCTCGATCGATTTGAAAAAAATCCAACACCAACCATTCAGTCATTCAGAACATTCAAATAATTTTTGCATTTTCCAAAAAATCCCTCTTTTCCCCAAATTTCCATGAAATTCCCATTGAAAAGAATGGGACATTTTTCAAAGCTCCACAACTCCCACAAGTTGTATTTGATTCTAACCCTTCCAACTTCAAAATATTCAGCCTGTTTAGGAATTGTGTGTTCCCTTTCAACAATTGTAAAAAAAAAAAAAAATCCCGGATTTCCTGGAATTCTCAGTTTTTAGAGCCATTTCCCCCACTCAGAATTAATTATCCATTTTTCACACTTGCACAATTCCCACATTTTTCAACCTATTCAAACCATTCCACCTTCAACACATTCCACTCATCCTGGACATTCAAACTATCATTTTTTCAACTTCAAAACAATTCTAAGAATTCCCAGAATTCCCGTTTTTTTCACCCTTTTTCCTGGAGACTATTCCTTCCACATTTTCCAACCCACTTCAACCGTTCCACCGACAAATCATTCCTCTTAGTCAGGACAAAAAACAACGTTTTTTGAACTGGAAAAATTCCCGAAATTCCAGGAATTCTGTAATACCATTTCTCAATTTTTTTTTTTTTTACTATTTCAACATTTCTCGACCGATTTGAAAAAAATCCAACACCAACATTCACTTTTTTTTATTTTTTTTATTGCTTTTTCCCAAAAATTCCCTCTTTTCCCAAATTCCCATGAAATTCCCATTGAAAAGAATGGGACATTTATCAAAGTTCCACAACTCCAACAAGTTTTATTCGATTCAAACCCTTCCATCTTCAAAATATTCAGCCTGTTCAGGAATTGTGTGCTCCCTTTCAACAATTGTAAAAAAAAAAAAAATTCCCGGATTTCCGAGAATTCTCAGTTTTTAGAGACATTTTCCCCATTCAGAATTAATTATCCATTTTTCACACTTTCACAATTCCCACATTTTTCAACCTATTCAAACCATTCCACCTTCAACACATTCCACTCATCCTGGACATTCAAACTATCATTTTTTCAAGTTCAAAACAATTAGAAGAATTCCCAGAATCCCCGTTTTTTTCACCCTTTTTCCTGGAGACTATTCCTTCCACATTTTCCAACCCACTTCAACCGTTCCACCGACAAATCATTCCTCTTAGTCAGGACAAAAAACTAAGTTGTTTTTTGAACTGGAAAAATTCCCGAAATTCCAGGAATTCTGTAATACCATTTCTCAATTTTTTTTTTTTACTATTTCAACATTTCTCGACCGATTTGAAAAAAATCCAACACCAACATTCACTTTTTTTTTGTTGCTTTTTCCCAAAAATTCCCTCTTTTCCCAAATTCCCATGAAATTCCCATTGAAAAGAATGGGACATTTTTCAAAGTTCCACCACTCCCACAAGTTTTATTCGATTCAAACCCTTCCATCTTCAAAATATTCAGCCTGTTCAGGAATTGTGTGCTCCCTTTCAACAATTGTAAAAAAAAATAATTCCCAGATTTCCTAGAATTCTCAGTTTTTAGGGACATTTTCACCACTCAGAATTAATTAGCCATTTTTCACACTTGCACAATTCCCACATTTTTCAACCTATTCAAACCATTCCACCTTCAACACATTCCACTCATCCTGGACATTCAAACTACCATTTTTTCAAGTCCAATTTTTTTTTAAGAATTCCCAGAATTCCCGTTGTTTTTCAAACCCTTTTTTCTGGCAACTACTCCTTCCACATTTTCCAACCCACTTCAACCGTTCCACCGACAAATCATTCCTCTTAGTCAGGACAGAAAACAAAGTTGTTTTTTTGAATTGGAAAAATTCCCAAAATTCCAGGAATTCCCTAATACCATTTCTCAAATAAAAATGTTACAACTTCAACATTTCTCGACCGATTTGAAAAAAATCCAACACCAACCATTCAGTCATTCAGAACATTCAAATTATTTTTGCATTTTCCAAAAAATGTCCTCTTTTCCCAAAATTCCCATGAAATTCCCATTGAAAAGAATGGGACATTTTTCAAAGTTCCACAACTCCCACACGTTATATTCGATTCAAACCCTTCCAACTTCAAAATATTCAGCCTGTTCAGGAATTGTGTGCTCCCTTTCAACAATTGTAAAAAAAAAAAAATTCCCGGATTTCCTAGAATTATCAGTTTTTAGGGACATTTTCACCATTCAGAATTAATTATCCATTTTTCACACTTGCACAATTCCCACATTTTTCAACCTATTCAAACCATTCCACCTTCAACACATTCCACTCATCCTGGACATTCAAACTATCATTTTTTCAACTTCAAAACACTTTTAAGAATTTCAGAATTCCCGTTTTTTTCACCCTTTTTCCTGGAGACTATTTCTTCCACATTTTCCAACCCACTTCAACCGTTCCACCGACAAATCATTCCTCTTAGTCAGGACAAAAACAAAGTTGTTTTTTGAACTGGAAAAATTCCAGAAATTCCAGGAATTCCGTAATACCATTTGTACATTTTTTTTTTTTACTATTTCAACATTTCTCGACCGATTTGAAAAAAAATCCAACACCAACCATTTAAAGTCATTCAGAACATTCACTTTTTTTTGGTGCTTTTTCCCAAAAATTCCCTCTTTTCCCCAAATTTCCATGAAATTCCCATTGAAAAGAATGGGACATTTTTCAAAGCTCCACAACTCCCACAAGTTTTATTTGATTCAAACCCTTCCATCTTCAAAATATTCAGCCTGTTCAGGAATTGTGTGCTCCCTTTCAACAATTGTAAAAAAAAAAAAAATTCCCGGATTTCCGAGAATTCTCAGTTTTTAGAGACATTTCCCCTATTCAGAATTAATTATCCATTTTTCACACTTGCACAATTCCCACATTTTTCAACCTATTCAAACCATTCCACCTTCAACACATTCCACTCATCCTGTGTCAAGACTGGGACTTTGGCTTGGTTTGTTCTCCCGTGGTGCAAATGAGCATTTGGACCAGACATGGCGTGAAGGTGAAGACATTATTTATTTTAAACTATCAAAAAAGGAATAAACAAAAAGCGCGCACAGTGGCGGAGAATAAAACTAGACTTTAAACACAAAACTTGCACATTGGCAGAAACTATGAACAATTAAACAAAACACTAACTGTGGCTTAACAAACAAAAACTTACTTGGCATGGAACCGGCATGAAAAAAAAGAGTAGCAAGGGTCATCAGGGTGTGGAGAGTGTGCAGGAGCATAAATGTGGTGATGTCGTCAGAAACGAACAACAGAAAATGAATGAACTTAAATACTATGGACATGATTAGTGAAAGCAGGTGCGTGACTCAAAACGTGAAACAGGTGTGTGACGTGACAGGTGAAAACTAATGGTTGCTATGGTGACAAGAGTGCACAATGAGTCCAAACGTGGAACAGGTGCGTGACGTGACAGGTGAAACTAATGGTTGCTATGGTGACAAAACAAAAAGTGCACAAAAAGTCCAAAATTTAAACCGAACATTACTAAAACAAAACATGATCACACAGACATGACATCCTGGACATTCAAACTATCATTTTTTCAATTTCAAAACAATTCTAAGAATTCCCAGAATTCCCGTTTTTTTCACCCTTTTTCCTGGAGACTATTCCTTCCACATTTTACAACCCACTTCAACCGTTCCACCGACAAATCATTCCTCTTAGTTAGGACAAAAAACAACGTTTTTTGAACTGGAAAAATTCCCGAAATTCCAGGAATTCTGTAATACCATTTCTCAATTATTTTTTTTTACTATTTCAACATTTCTCGACCGATTTGAAAAAAATCCAACACCAACATTCACTTTTTTTTTTTTTTTTTTTTGCTTTTTCCCAAAAATTCCCTCTTTTCCCAAATTCCCATGAATCTCCCATTGAAAAGAATGGGACATTTTTCAAAGTTCCACCACTCCCACAAGTTTTATTTGATTCAAACCCTTCCATCTTCAAAATATTCAGCCTGTTCAGGAATTGTGTGCTCCCTTTCAACAATTGTAAAAAAAAAAAAAAAAAAATTCCCGGATTTCCTAGACTTATCAGTTTTTAGGGACATTTTCCCCATCCAGAATGAATTATCCATGTTTCACACTTGCACAATTCCCACATTTTCCAACCTATTCAAACCATTCCACCTTCAACACATTCCACTCATCCTGGACATTCAAACTATCATTTTTTCAACTTCAAAACAATTCTAAGAATTCCCAGAATTCCCGTTTTTTTCAAACCCTTTTTTCACCCTTTTTCCTGGCGACTACTCCTTCCACATTTTCCAACCCACTTCAACCGTTCCACCGACAAATCATTCCTCTTAGTCAGGATAAAAAACAAAGTTGATTTTTGAACTGGAAAACTTCCCGAAATTCCAGGAATTTCGTAATACCATTTCTCCAAAATTTTTTTTACTACTTCAGCATTTCTCGACCGATTTGAAAAAAATCCAACACCAACCATTCAGAACATTCACTTTTTTTTTTTGCTTTTCCCCAAAAATTCCCAAATTCCCATGAAATTCCCATTGAAAAGAATGGGACATTTTTCAAAGTTCCACAACTCCCACAAGTTTTATCCGATTCAAACCCTTCCATCTTCAAAATATTCAGCCTGTTCAGGAATTGTGTGCTCCCTTTCAACAATTGTAAAAAAATAAATAAAAAATTCCCGGATTTCCTAGAACTCTCAGTTTTTAGGGACATTTTCCCCATCCATGTTTCACACTTGCACAATTCCCACATTTTTCAACCTATTCGAACCATTCCACCTTCAACACATTCCACTCATCCTGGACATTCAAACTAACACTTTCCAAAGATCCAAACCAAATTCCAGTTTTCCTGGAAATTCAACCTCTTCAACATTGAAACCATTCCAACATTCATACTACATTCTGTCAGCATTTCAGTTCAACTTCAGCATTGGAGCATTCACACCTCATCTGGTTGATCCAGGTCTTGGTACTCTCAGGGCGTAGAATGGATCGTAACTGGACTGTTCAGACCATCGTAGACGAGGTTCATCAGTTTGTGCTCACAGACTTAGATATTGCCATCAATTTGATGCCCGGAGACAATCCAAAGCTTGAATATCCAACTAAGATTCATGTTTGAGTCTTCTATCTGACAGATTAGAGCAATAAAGTTGAGTTTATTTGGGCAATGATTTACTGTAACTTGTGTAGTTTTGTAACATGGTTATGATGATTGAATAGTGGGCTCCAGCAAGGGTAATTATAGGGTCTGTGGATTGTTGATGTAGCTTTACATTGCACAAGACACCGCGGAGTGAAGTGTTACTGACTAACAGAGACTTCAGAGGAAATCAGATGAGACATTAATCAGTTTAGGGCATTACGGTCTCGGTCTTAGATCTATCAGGTCCACACAACACAAGATCTATGCTTGGGTTTGTTGGTAAGTAGTGAGGGCCGCCTAAAGTGTCAGAGCTAAGATATTTGAGCAATTAGGAAGCAGACGATGACACGTATTATTGGAAGTCTCACCGAGCTGCGAGGAACTGAACAAAAGTCTGAGAGGGGTATCTTTTAAAAACACTAACCAATTTAGGGCTCATATTGTGATCTTTTTTTTTCTACGTTAAAACTATAGGGCTGTCAATGTAAACGCGTTATAACACATGGGAATAATAAAAAAAAAAAAGTTAATAATAAATGAAGATGTAACACATTGTTTTGACCACACCTTACCATCGTCACACTGTCTGTGATCAGCTCACACGGCAGTGTGATGATAGTCAGAGAGGTGTGTGCTCAGCGGCCAACTTCATTTCAAAACACACTCCACTGGAACTTTAGATACAAAAGCCAAAAGCAGTGAAGTTGTCAGGTTGTGTAAATGGTCAATAAAAAGAGAATACAACAAATCCTTTTCAACTTATATTCAATTGAATAGACTGCAAAGACAAGATATTTCATGTTCACACTGAGAAACTTTGCTATTTTTGCAAATAATCCTTCATTTAGAATTTAATGACAGCAACACATTGCATTAAAGGCATTTTTACCAGTGTGTTACATGGCCTTTCCTTTTAACAACACTCAGTAAAGGTTTGGGAACTGAGGAGACACATTCTTGAAGTGGAATTCTTTCCCATTCTTGCTTGATGTACAGCTTAAGTTGTTCAACAGTCTCCCTTCTCATATTTTAGCCTTCACACATTTTCAATGTCTGGACTACAGGCAGGCCAGTCTAGTACCCGCACTCTTTTACTACGAAGCCACGCTGTTGCAACACCTGGCTTGGCATTGTCTTGCTGAAATAATCCAATCCAATGCAATCCACTTTATTTATATAGCACATTTAAACAACAAAATGTTTCCAAAGTGTTGCACAACAATATTAAACACAATTAAAAACAATATCAAATAAATATGACTAAAAACGATTTTAAAGGGTAAAACCAATTAAAACAGTAAATAGAAATCACAATTTTAAAAACACAGAGGACAACAGAGGACCACACAACTCACGTAGTGTTAAAAGCCAGAGAATAAAAGTGGGTCTTAAATAAGCAGGGGCGTCCATGGTAACGTTGCTTGGATTGCAACATATGTTGCTCCAAAGTGGAGCAACATATATTTCATGTTCACACTGAGAAAGCTTTGTTATTTTTTTTTACAAATATTAGCTCATTTGGAATGTGATGACTGCAACATGTTTCAAAAAAGCTGGCACAAGTGGCAAAAAAAGAGTGAGAAAGTTGAGGAATGCTCATCAAAGACTTATTTGGAACATCCCACAGGTGAACAGGCTAATTGGGAACAGGTGGGTGCCATGATTGGGTGTAAAAGCAGCTTCCATGAAATGCTCAGTCATTCACAAACAAGGACGGGGGCGAGGGTCACCACTTTGTCGACAAATGCCTGAGCAAATTGTTTAAGAACAACATTTCTCAACAAGGAATTTCGGGATTTCACCATCTACGCTCCGTAATATCATCAAAAGGTTCGGAGAATCTGGAGAAATCACTGCACGTAAGCCATGATATTACACACCTTGGATCCCTTAGGCGGTACTGCATCAAAAAGCGACATCAGTGTGTAAATGATATCACCACATGGGCTCAGGAACACTTCAGAAAACCACTGTCAGTAACTACAGTTGGTCGCTACATCTGTAAGTGCAAGTTAAAACTCTACTATGCAAAGCCAAAGCCATTTATCAACAACACCCAGAAACCAGTATCCTCCTGTGTAGTGAAGCATGTTTAGCTATTCCTTGCTATATTATTGCACAGAATTCCAAAATGTGCACTTAATTCTTACTATACTCTCATCAAGTTTTGAGTAAATCGATGTCTAATAAAACATTGACAAATGTTCCTGTGAAAATTGCATTTGTGTGCAAATATTGGGGGATATTCTTAAGCAAATGTGAATTATGCACATTTAAGAATGTGATTTATCTAATCAGCTCTAGTTAAAACACTTCTTTGTGGTCTAAATAACATGTAAGGGTGGTGCTTGGATTTTGTTTCACAGCATGTGCATGTGCATGTACGAGCCAGTCTGCCCCACAACAATTGGATAGAGAAAAATAAGGTACTTATTGACTTCATCTTTGGACTACAGCTGAAAAAAAAAATGGCGAACTTGCGCAAAGTTTTTCGGATAAACCTCTACCATATATGGAGATATCCGCTGGCATGACTAAAGCAAAATATGTCACTCAAGTCTCAAATTCCACGTTTGGAGCAAGTTTGGAAGAAGGCAAGATTGTTTGATGAATATCTCAGCCATGCCTCCATGGTTTGATTTCACATTTTCGGGATTTATGCAGATCACAAATACACAAAAACAGGTAACAAGTAAAAATTTAAGCTGCAAGCAGCGTTGGTCGGGCCCGCGTATTTGGCAGGTGCTAGTCCTAAGTGTCCCAATACTTTTGTCTACTTTTAGTCTGAAGTGTCCCAAGACTTTTGTCTAGTGTACCTACCTTGTCTGCATAGTGTGGGCATGCTGGTGCTTCCTGCTTTTAAGCAGCCATCTTAAAAAAAACAGCAGTGCAGCAGCATCAGCGCAGCGGTTCTTTGAAGGGTCATAAAATCAAAACCGGAGCAGTTATTAAAACTCTTTCAATAACTTTTAATCAGAAGGGTTCAATCACTCTCCTGTGTTAGTTTGAAGCCGAAACGACAAACACGCTCAGAGGAGATAATGTTTGAAGAAAGGTGACCGGTTTTTACAAAAAAGTTGTTTTGAAGGGGGAATAGCAAACTTCCTGTATATTTTTGCTGGGGGTTGTCAATTTATGAAATGTAGGTCTAAGTGAGACCTACGGAGAGGTTTTTGTTTCATGTCTCTCCGACCTTCCCAGTGGGAGTTACAGGCAGTTTTGTCGTTTTTTTCTTCCGAGGAGCAGTTTTTTCTCCGTTTTATTCAAAAATTGCTGTAGAGCGCAATTTTTTAATTTTTTATTTATTATTTAATATTTTTATTAGATCGCAATTTCTGCCAGTCCTGATGTGTGCGTCCAGTTTGGTGAGTTTTGAAGCATGTTAAGGGGGTCAAATTGCAGCTCAAAGAGGCAAAAGTGACTGTTTTTACTCAAATTTAGTGTTGAAGGGGGAATAGCAAACTTCCTGTAGATTTTTGGCCGAGGAAATAAATGAATAAAATTTAAGTCTAAGTGAGACCTACATAGAGGTTTTTGTTTCATGTCTCTACGACATTCGTACTGGGAGTTAGAAAAAGTTTACTTTGTAGGGGGCGCTAGAGCGCAATTTTGAGTTTTGGGGTTTGGTGTTTTTACCAAAGAGTTTTGTTCGAGTTTATTTATGTGTGCGTCAAATTTGGTGAGTTTTGAAGCATGTTAAGGGGGTCAAAGTAGTGCGCAAAGCTGCGGAACAATAATAAAGAATAATAATAAAACCTTAGAATAACAATAGGTCCTTATGTCCCATTGCATAAGGACTCCCAAAAGCATCTTTAAATGTACTTTATTATAACAGCACAGCATGTATTTATATGACAAAATCCAAACAACCTTCCCTAGTCATAGTGCACAAAAAAAAAAAAGAAACGTCAACACAGATGGTCACACGTAACAACCTGCTCATTGAACTTTGTAGATAAGAAAAATGTCCAAACACCATAAAAAAAAGTATAAGTTACACCCAACTAAATCCATTAGTGCATGATTTTAGCTGCTTGATATTTCTGATTGATTACAAAACTTTAAGAAGGTCGTCACTAGGGTTGTACGGTATACCGGTACTAGTATAGTACGCGCTATTAATGAATCAAAAACCGTACTATAAAGTACCGGTTCCCGGGCATGACGGTGCGCCGTCACGTCATGACATTGCTGGTTTTACGAGCAGAGGAGCATGTTGGGCAGCGCACACACACAGAGTACTTACAAGCAGACACAGTGTGTAGACAGAAAAGGGAGAATGGACGCATTTTGGTGTAAAAAGTCAAGATAAAGGTGAAGTTATAACACTGAAACACCCTCAGGAAGAGCTGCTTTAAGACATGGCTAGCTAGTTAGCGGCTAACGTCCATCCACAGTGTTTTAGCTACTTCTAAATCACTAATTCTCGTCTCCATGGCGACAAATAAAGTATGTTTCTTACAAGTTCCATTATCACTGGAGGACGAGGAATATCTAAACATGCTTCACTACACACTGTAGGAGGATACAATAGCTCACCACCGTCACAATGTAAACAAATGCCATGGGTGGATCTACACCTGACATCCACTGTAATGATACCAAGTACAAGAGCGTATCTAGTCGATACTACTATGATTACATCCCATTTTAACACTCATATTGTGTTTATAAACTCAGGACACATGAGGACTTTGAATATGACCAATGTATGATCCTGTAACTACTTGGTATCGGATCCAGGGCCGGCCCGTGGCATAGGCCGTATAGGCAAATGCTAAGGGCGCCGTCCATCAGGGGGCGCCACGCCAGTGCCACAAATGTTGGAGAAAAAAAAAAGAAGAAAAAAAAAGTTGGTACTATTATTTCTAAATACAAAAAAATAACCCCACGTTAATTAAAATGCAAAGTAAAGCCTATTTAATAGAAATATTATTTGTTACAACATTACGCCCCCCCCCCCCCTTGCACGGTGCGCCCCCTCCCTTCCCGTATCATGACTCTTTTTGGACGTCACCACATCAAAAAAATCAACACAAGATGTCAAAACGGCCAAAACTGTCAGGTGCCCAGGGAAGAAAAAAGAGAAAAGAAAAAAAGTTAAAGTTAAAGTACCAATGATTGTCACACACACACTAGGTGTGGCGAAATTAGTCTCTGCATTTGACCCATCACCCTTGATCACCCACTGGGAGGTGAGGAGAGCAGTGAGCAGCAGCGGTGGCCGCGCCCGGGAATCATTTTTTGGTGATTTAACCCCCAATTCCAACCTTTGATGCTGAGTGCCAAACAAGGAGATAATGGGTCCCATTTTTATAGTCTTTGGTATGACTCGAGGAGGAGAAACGAGAAAAGACAGAGGTAGCAGGTAGGTAACGTTAGCCTACATGAAATTATTTGTCTGTTACAGAATGTGATAGTAACCTGGCTTTTTAGCATTAAGCTAATGTTACATGATTCGGCAATTGCTAATCAATAAATAGCTAGTTCTGTTTTAACGTCGGGTTAATATTGTGGAGGGGGCTAAATTGTTATGGAAAATAATAATGTAACGTTAGGTAATTACAGTACTCCCACCTTACATTCCTCAGGGACATTTGTATTAGATCTTTTAAGCAGCTGTTTTTTGTTTACATTGTTATTGCCTTCTGGTTAGCTAATGTTTGTTACGATCCGCTGCACGGATCATAGTTTGTTTATGTTTCTCGTCACATATGTTTTCAGCACATTTGATTTTGTTTGTGTTCAGTTGCCATGTCAGCTGATTACTTTCACCTGCCTCTGGTTAGTGTTCGGGACGCGCACCTGTTGCCCGGGCACTAATCAGAGGGCTATTTAGTCTTTGCTCTGGCCTCACTCTGTCTGGCTTCGTAGTTTGTTCTCACACAACTGATGACGACGATTATTTACTGTTTCTTAGCTACTAGTTCTCACGCTAGGCTCTTTTGGTTTGCTAGCTCCCACGCTAGCCCTTTTGTTTATTCATCATATTATTTATATTTTAAATAAATCATTTTTCCTACCTGCAAGCTGTGTCCGAAGCCGTCTGCATCCTTGGGAGAACCACACCCGCATCACTATGCGACCACGTCGTTTCAATGTTTGCCCTGCAGGTAATAGTCACTTTTCCACCCTTTTATATATTAGGTATAGTTGTAAGTAAAAAAAAAAAGGTCAAAGACAAAGCTATTCGGGTTCTTGTGAGTATATACACTTCACTGCCGATGTGGGGGGGCGCCACCTAAAATCTTGCCTAGGGCGCCACATTGGTTAGGGCCGGGCCTGTCCCCTTTATTTGGGAAATTATCAAAATACATTTTGGTACTGGTACCAAAATATTTGTATGGAGACAAGCTAGGACAGTCCTGGCATAAAGTGTACAGAAATGAACGTGAGCGGTTGTTCTCAAGGGTAAACAAATAATAGTATTTAGGTCAACATTCCTTTAAAGCGTCCATGAATCTGTGTGAGTGTAATGCTATCTTGTCAGGTACCAACCTTTACCTGACCAATCCTCCAGATAGCACAATGAAAGGGCCTTTTGAAGTCATCTTTACTGCGGTTGTTGGGGTGACGGTGAAGACCAGCGAGTAGTTTGTCAGGTGGACCTCCAGCTATCTGAGGTGCAGCACCATTCATCTATTATAGGGTGGAGTAAATCCCTGCAAACGCAAGCTTTGAAGGTGCCTCCGCTTGAAATGGCCGCGATAAACTAGTCCAAAAAGTCTCTGGCGATGTAATGTGGGAGGACATTGAGAGGAAAAGCAGTGCATTTTTGACGGAAGGGATTAGGAATTTAATGAGTTCTAGGATTGTTGAAAACCTGGAGAATGAAGTCTTAATGGTGCAAGCATTATATTATTATATAAGCAAGTGTTTTCACTCCACAACAACCTCCAATAGAGTCGTATTTACATGTCTTACATACGATAATCATGCTAGGTTTTGATTGACAGTCATAGAGATATCGGAGTTTGCCCTGGTGTACAACCCTAACCCTAGCGTAGAACCCTAACCCTTACCCCTAACCCTTGCCCTTGCCCTGGTGTAGAACCCTAACCCTTACCCCTAACCCTTGCCCTGGTGTAGAACCCTAACCCTTACCCCTAACCCTTGCCCTGGTGTAGAACCCTAACCCTTACCCCTAACCCTTGCCCTGGTGTAGAACCCTAACCTTTACCCTTAACCCTAGCCCTGGTGTAGAACCCTAACCCTTACTCCTAACTCTAGCCCTGGTGTAGAACCCTAACCCGTACTCCTAACTCTAGCCCGGGTGTAGAACCCTAACCCTAACCCTACTAACCCTAACCCACAAACTAAGCAATAATCTGATCATCAAAAGGGGCAATTTGATCACATATGTAATGTAGTAACATTCATAATAACATGTAATATATACACGATGCAAGTATATATGTCATGTAGTAACATTCATAATAACATGCAATATATACATGATGTAAGTATATATGTCATGTAGTAACATTCATAATAACATGTAATATGTACATGATGTAGGTATATATGTAGTATCTAGTAACATTCATAATAACATGTAATATATACATGATGTAAGTATATATGTCATGTAGTAACATTCATAATAACATGTAATATATACATGATGTAAGTATACATGTCATGTAGTAACATTCATAATAACATGTAATGTATACATGATGTAAGTATATATGTCATGTAGTATAATTCATAATAACATTAATATATACATGATGTAAGTATATATGTCATGTAGTAACATTCATAATAACATGTAATATATACTGTACATGATGTAAGTATATATGTCATGTAGTAACAGTCATAATAACATGTTATACATGATGTAAGTATATATGTAGTATCTACTAACATTCATAATAACATGTAATATATACATGATGTAAGTATATGTGTCATGTAGCAACATTCATAATAACATGTAATATATGCATGATGTAAGTATATATGTAGTATCTAGTAACATTCATAATAACATGTAATATATACATGATGTAAGTATATATGTCATGTAGTAACATTCATAATAACATGTAATATATACATAATGTAAGTATATATGTCATGTAGTAACATTCATAATAACATGTAATATATACATGATGTAAGTATATATGTCATGTAGTAACATTCATAATAACGTAATATATACATGATGTAAGTATATATGTCATGTAGTAACATTCATAATAACATGTATTATATACATGATGTAAGTATATATGTCATGTAGTAACATTCATAATGACATGTAATATATACATGATGTAAGTATATATGTCATGTAGTAACATTCATAATAACATGTAATATATACATGATGTAAGTATATATGTCATTTAGAAACATTCATAATAACATGTAATATATACATGATGTAAGTATAGATGTAGTATCTAGTAACATTCATAATAACATGTAATATATACATGATGTAAGTATATATGTCATGTAGTAACATTCATAATAACATGTAATATATACATGATGTAAGTATATATGTCATGTAGTAACATTCATAATAACATGTAATATATACATGATGTAAGTATATATATCATGTAGTAACATTCATAATAACATGTAATATATATATGATGTAAGTATATATGTCATGTAGTAACATTCATAATAACATGTAATATATACATGATGTAAGTATATATGTCATGTAGTAACATTCATAATAACATGTAATATATACATGATGTAAGTATATGTGTCATGTAGTAACATTCATAATAACATGTAATATATACATGATGTAAGTATATATGTCATGTAGTAACATTCATAATAACATGTAATATATACATGATGTAAGTATGTATGTCATGTAGTAACATTCATAATAACATGTAATATATACATGATGGAAGTATATATATGTCATGTAGTAACATTCATAATAACATGTAATATATACATGATGTAAGTATATATGTCATGTAGTAACATTCATAATATGTAATATATACATGATGTAAGTAAATATGTCATGTAGTAACATTCATAATAACATGTAATATATACATGATGTAAGTATGTATGTCATGTAGTAACATTCATAATAACATGTAATATATACACGATGTAAGTATATATGGAGTGTAGTAACATTCATAATAACATGTAATATATACATGATGTAAGTATATATGTCATGTAGTAACATTCATAATAACATGTAATATATACATGATGTAAGTATATATGTCATGTAGTAACATTCATAATAACATGTAATATATACATGATGTAAGTATATATGTAGTATCTAGTAACATTCATAATAACATGTAATATATACATGATGTAAGTATATATGTCATGTAGTAACATTCATAATAACATGTCATATATACATGATGTAAGTATATATGTCATGTAGTAACATTCATAATAACATGTAATATATACATGATGTAAGTATATATGTCATGTAGTAACATTCATAATAACATGTAATATATACATGATGTAAGTATATATGTCATGTAGTAACATTCATAATAACATGTAATATATACATGATGTAAGTATATATGTCATGTAGTAACATTCATAATAACATGTAATATATACATGATGTAAGTATATATGTCATGTAGTAACATTCATAATAACATGTAATATAAACATGATGTAAGTATATATGTCATGTAGTAACATTCATAATAACATGTAATATATACATGATGTAAGTATATATGTCATGTAGTAACATTCATAATATTTTATATATACATGATGTAAGTATATATGTAACATTCATAATAACATGTAATATATGCATGATGTAAGTATCTATGTCATGTAGTAACATTCATAATAACATGTAATATATACATGATGTAAGTATATATGTCATGTAGTAACATTCAAAATAACATGTAATATATACATGATGTAAGTATATATGTCATGTAGTAACATTCATAATAACATGTAATATATACATGATGTAAGTATATATGTCATGTAGTAACATTCATAATAACATGTATTACATACATGATGTAAGTATATATGTAGTATCTAGTAACATTCATAATAACATGCAATATATACATGATGTAAGTATATATGTCATGTAGTAACATTCATAAAAACATGTAATATACATGATGCAAGTATATATGTCATGTAGTATCATTCATAATAACATGTAATATGTACATGATGTAAGTATATATGTCATGTAGTAACATTCATAATAACATGTAATATATACATGATGTAAGTATATATGTCATGTAGTAACATTCATAATAACATGTAATATATATGTAATGTAGTAACATTCATAATAACATGTAATATATACATGATGTAAGTATATATGTCATGTAGTAACATTCATAATAACATGTAATATATACATGATGTAAGTATATATGTCATGTAGTATCATTCATAATAACATGTAATATGTACATGATGTAAGTATATATGTCATGTAGTAACATTCATAATAACATGTTATATATGCATGATGTAAGTATGTATGTCATGTAGTATCATTCATAATAACATGTAATATGTACATGATGTAAGTATATATGTCATGTAGTAACATTCATAATAACATGTAATATATACATGATGTAAGTATATATGTCATGTAGTAACATTCATAATAACATGTAATATATACATGATGTAAGTATATATGTTATGTAGTAACATTCATAATAACATGTAATATATACATGATGTAAGTATATATGTAGTATCTAGTAACATTCATAATAACATGTAATATATACATGATGTAAGTATATATGTCATGTAGTAACATTCATGTAATATATACATGATGTAAGTATATATGTCATGTAGTAACATTCATAATAACATGTCATATATACATGATGTAAGTATATGTCATGTAGTAACATTCATAATAACATGTAATATATACATGATGTAAGTATATATGTCATGTAGTAACATTCATAATAACATGTAATATATACATGATGTAAGTATATATGTCATGTAGTAACATTCATGTAATATATACATGATGTAAGTATATATGTCATGTAGTAACATTCATAATAACATGTCATATATACATGATGTAAGTATATGTCATGTAGTAACATTCATAATAACATGTAATATATACATGATGTAAGTAGATATGTCATGTAGTAACATTCATAATAACATGTAATATATACATGATGTAAGTATATATGTAGTATCTCGCAACATTCATAATAACATGTAATACATACATGATGTAAATATATGTGTCATGTAGTAAAACTCATAATATGTAATACATACATGATGTAAGTATATATGTAGTATCTAGTAACATTCATAATAACATGTAATGTATACATGATGTAAGTATATATGTCATGTAGTAACATTCATAATAACATGTAATATATACATGATGTAAGTATATATGTCATGTAGTAACATTCATAATAACATGCAATATATACATGATGTAAGTATATATGTCATGTAGTAACATTCATAATAACATGTAATATATACATGATGTAGGTATATATGTAGTATCTAGTAACATTCATAATAACATGTAATATATACATGATGTAAGTATATATGTCATGTAGTAACATTCATAATAACATGTAATATATACATGATGTAAGTATATATGTCATGTAGTAACATTCATAATAACATGTAATATATACATGATGTAAGTATATATGTCATGTAGTAACATTCATAATAACATGTAATATATACATGATGTAGGTATATATGTAGTATCTAGTAACATTCATAATAACATGTAATATATACATGATGTAAGTATATATGTCATGTAGTAACATTCATAATAACATGTAATATATACATGATGTAAGTATATATGTCATGTAGTAACATTCATAATAACATGTAATATATACATGATGTAAGTATATATGTCATGTAGTAACATTCATAATAACATGTAATATATACATGATGTAGGTATATATGTAGTATCTAGTAACATTCATAATAACATGTAATATATACATGATGTAAGTATATATGTCATGTAGTAACATTCATAATAACATGTAATATATACATGATGTAAGTATATATGTCATGTAGTAACATTCATAATAACATGTAATATATACATGATGTAAGTATATATGTCATGTAGAATCATTCATAATAACATGTAATATATACATGATGTAAGTATATATGTAGTATCTAGTAACATTCATAATAACATGTAATATATACATGATGTAAGTATATGTGTCATGTAGTAACATTCATAATAACATGTAATATATACATGATGTAAGTATATATGTCATGTAGTAACATTCATAATAACATGTAATGTATACATGATGTAAGTATATATGTAGTATCTAGTAACATTCATAATAACATGTAATATATACATGATGTAAGTATATGTGTCATGTAGTAACATTCATAATAACATGTATTATATACATGATGTAAGTATATATGTAGTATCTAGTAACATTCATAATAACATGTAATATATACATGATGTAAGTATATATGTCATGTAGTAACATTCATAAAAACATGTAATATACATGATGTAAGTATGTATGTCATGTAGTAACATTCATAATAACATGTAATATATACATGATGTAAGTATATATGTCATGTAGTAACATTCATGATAACATGTAATATATACACGATGTAAGTATATATGTCATGTAGTAACATTCATAATAACATTGTAATATATACATGATGTAAGTATATTTGTAGTATCTAGTAACATTCATAATAACATGTAATATATACATGATGTAAGTATATATGTAGTATCTAGTAACATTCATAATAACATGTCATATATACATGATGTAAGTATAGATGTCGTATCTAGTAACATTCATAATAACATGTAATATATACATGATGTAAGTATATATGTAATGTAGTAACATTCATAATAACATGTCATATATACATGATGTAAGTATGTATGTAGTATCTAGTAACATTCATAATAACATGTAATATATACATGATGTAAGTATATATGTCAAGTAGTAAAAAACAATAAATAAATAGTGAACTGGTACTTTTCAAACATAGTATAGTACCGTGTTTGATTGGTTAGTACCGTGATACTATACTAGTACCGGTAAACTGTACAACCCTGGTGTAGATTATGTGTGTAAAAGTGTGGAGATATCCATGTCCGAGCTTGAAGTGCTATTATGTTGAACTGCAAGTGTGAAGTCACAGACACAACAAAGTGGAGCTATAATAAAAAGGCCAACTGACTTGTACTGAGCCTGGAAATGCTCCTGGACAAAACTATGCTGGACTGTCAGCTGCTGGGTCTGGGTCTGGCACAGGTCAGGATCAGGATCCAGCAGCTTTTCATCTCTGATGGGACCCTGCAGCAAACACAGTACAGTACATTAGCTCAACATACTCTCCAGTTCTTCAGACGAGCACTTGGTCTTTTCTGAAACTGCCAGGCGTGGTCCGTGAATAAAAGAGGACATAAAGGACGGAGATAAACACAACCCCGGGGGATGTTGCCTTCTTTACACGCTCATCTCCGACACAGACAAAGCTGGCCTTGGATCAAGACACAAGACACAAGACACAAGGTGGGGAGGAAAGAATCCAAAGACACTTTTCTGCACTAATGACTTCAAAGTAACTAGATGGTTCAGCTATACATATATATATATATATATATATATATATATACATATATATAAAAATGTGCATACATATATACAAATATAAATATGTGTATACATATATATATATATATATATATATATATATATATATATACACACACATATATATATATATACACATATATATACTGTATATACATATATATATATATATATACACACATATACATATATATACACACATATACATACACATTTTTACATACATATAAGTATATAAATATATATATACACATATATATATATATACTTTATATACATATACACATATACATATATATACACACATATACATACACATTTTTACCTACACACACAAATATATATATATATATATATATATATATATATATATATATATATATATATATACATACATTTTCTACCGCTTATTGCCTTTGGGGTCGCGGGGGTGCTGGAGCCTATCTCAGCTACAATCGGGCGGAAGGCGGGGTACACCCTGGACACGTCGCCACCTCATCGCAGTATATATATATATATATATATATATATATATATATATATATATATATATATATATATATATATATATGTATGTGTGGGAAAAAAATCACAAGACTATTTCATCTCTACAGGCCTGTTTCATGAGGGGGGGTACCCTCAATCATCAGGAGATTTTTAATCTTTTACACAGGTGCCTGCCTCCAGGGCGACAACTACTCCAATGTATTTTAAGCGTGATATCAGGCTTTTAAAACAAATGTGTTGTGGTAAACCACTAATGGTAACACAAACAAGCCGCTGGTGTTTTTGCTTTGAAAAATGGAACTGAGCAACTTGCAAACAGCACCTTAAAATATTTACCGCATTTTTCGGACCATAGGGCGCACTGAATTAGGGATGTCCCGATCCAGGTTTTTGCACTTCCGATCTGATACCGATATAGTTTTTGCATTTCCGATCCGATACTGACCGATCCCGATACTGACCGATACTGGCCTATCCGAGCATGTATTGAAGTTTAAAGTTATTTAGCCTACTTAGTTGTCAGAATCATGTTGAAAAGGGTTTTAGTACTCTTGATAACAACTAGCCAGCTGAATTAGGGGAGTTTGAATAATACACAATGGTTGGTAACAAGAAACTGACCTGTTTATTCAAGGATAAACACAAAATAGACAAAATGATACATGACAAACAGAAATGGCATCATTGAACTAGGGCTGGGCGATATGGCCTTTTTTTAATATTGCGATATTTTAAGGCCATATTGCGATACACAATATATATATATGTGGATATTTTGCCTTAGCCTTGAATGAACACTTGATGCATATAATCACAGCAGTATGATGATTCTATGTGTTTGGATTGATTGATTGAGACTTTTATTAGTAGGTTGCACAGTGAAGTACATATTCCGTACAATTGACCACTAAATGGTAACACCCCAATAAGTTTTTACACTTGTTTAAGTCGGGGTCCACTTAAATTGATTCATGATACAGATATATACTATCAGATATATACTATCATCATAATACAGTCATCACACAAGATAATCACATTGAATTATTTACATTATTTATAATCCAGGGTGTGGAGGGTAAGTGTCAAAAAGACAGCCAAAAGAGTTTGATATGAGAATTAATCTAAAGTTAAAATATAGGGTAGAAATGCACCCATTTGCAGGAAATGTAGTCTTGATTTTCAACATTTTCTTTCAAGGCTTGCATGTCTACATTAAAACATTCTTCTTCATACTGCATTAATATATGCTACTTTTAAACTTTCATGCAGAGAAGGAAATCACAACTAAAAAAAATCACTAATTTTTTCATACGGTGTTGATGTGGAAATTTTTGCCTAGGCATTTTGATGGTGTGGACGTGTGTCATCCGAATGGAGATAAGCGTCTCGACAGACGTCACAATATTTGAACAATGATGACGAAAACTGTTTTCTCTGTCGTGTCCGTGTGTCGAAAATTGTTATGCGCTTATTTTTTCATTTGATTTTGTGCGTGGCATATAATTGCTATGCGCAGAGGACGCTTAAACAGTGCGCAATTGCACAGGCGAGCACCTTAGAGGGAGCGTTGCTCGCACAACTCCGCTAGCATCACAGCTAACGTTAGCCATGCTGCTACCTCTCTGCTCGGGGAGGGCGTATACGTATGTGACGTATGACGACCCAGTATGTGACGTGTGTAAGAAGGTGCGCTTGCTGTCTGTGAGAGGGAGACACAGGAAAGAGTGAGAAGAGCCTGTCGTGTAATGCCAGCAGCTAAAAGCAACTGCGTGAGAATTCACAGACCTGTGGATGTGTTGAAGGTGTGCTGGAAAATGCGGAACGGAAATTACGGAGCAGCAGAAAAGTGGAATGTATTATTTAAATCGGTGCATTGGAAAACACGGACCGGAGTTTTTTTTAAAACTGGATCTGGATCGGCATTTTCCCATGCCTTGCCGATACGCAATTTTTGGCAAATATCGGCAGCCGATCCGATCCAAATATCAGATCGGGACATCCCTACACTGAATTATAAGGCACACTACCAATGAGCGGGTCTAGTCAGGTTTATTTCCATACAAAAGGTACACCGGATTATAAGGCGCATTAAAGGAGTCATATTCTGATTATTTTCTAAATGTAAAAGACTTCCTTGTGGTCTACACAACATGTAATGGTGGTTCTTTGCTCAAAAATGTTGCATAGATGATGTTTTACACATCATATTCAAGTCACTTTCTGACAGTCTCTTCAGGATGCACCGTTTTGTGGGCGCTCTTATTTACGTGCCTCCACTTCGACAGCGTCTTCTCTCCGTCATCTTTGTTATAGCGGTGTAGCGTGCAAGCACGGGAGTGCAACTCACTTGTGCAACAACAACGCCGGAAATGTGTCCCGTGAAAAACCGTCCGACCGGAACTCTCTAATAACAAAAGTTCCTTGGGTGAATAATGTAAAGTCACTACACCGGTATGTTTTAGTGCTTTCATGGCGAGTTTACTGACAGATATAAGTAAGAACTTTACACTACTTTATATTAGGAAGAACTTTACACTACTTTATATTAGTAAGAACTTTACACTACTTTATATTAGTAAGAACTTTACACTACTTTATATTAGTAAGAACTTTACACTACTTTATATTAGTAAGAACTTTACACTACCGGTACTTTATATTAGTAAGAACTTTACACTACTTTATATTTGTAAGAACTTTACACTACTTTATATTAGGAATGGCAATAGTGGAGGATGAATGTCACATAACAAGAAGATAGAGAAAAAGAAGAAGAGTATCGACTATGGTGTTGGTACAGACTACAATGGCGGACGCGCGCAAATTTTCAGTATTTATGCAAAACAGCAGGTACCAGAAGATAAGAAAAGTTGCTTTTGCATAATTAATAATATTGCGAAACAAAACGCTAGATAATGTCTGCTTGTCACGGTTGGGTAAGGGTGTAACGGTACGTGTATTTGTATCGAACCGTTTCGGTACGAGGGGTTCGGTTCGGAACGGAGGTGTACCGAAGGAGTTTCCACATGTGACAATCATTGGTACTTTAACTTTACTAGCGTCATCTTGCAGTTTACACGTACCTCTTATGTGTGACTGCCATCTACTGGTCACACTTATCATTACAGCATGTACCAAAGAAAATTGCTTCGAGGTCAGTAAGCACAACCAGGATTATTCCGTACATTAGCCGCACGGGGTTATAAGGCGGACTGTCGGGTTTTGGGAAAATGAAAGGATTTTAAGTGCGCCTTATAGTCCGGAAAATGCGGGAGTCAAATGCCAATGTGAGCGTGTATGGTCGCACAAACCAGCGGCGATCTGCCCGAGGTTGTGCAAAAAGAAGCTTGAATGAATGCCATCTTGAGAATGCATGAAGTCATCATATCTCATTCCACCTAAACACAACAGTACTTCTGTGTTTACTATCAGTGACATTACAATGCACCATGTCATTGTTTCCAGGGAAACAGAGCTAAAAGGAGGTTTAGAATTCACAAAAAGGCAAAGGGTGAGACATCAGTGCGAGGCAGAGACCTTTGCAGTTCACCACCGTTTCCAATCTATTCTTCCAGGAGTAGTCAAGCTACACCAACGCCAAGGACTGAAACCTGACCTTCTCCCTGCAAACGGCTTCATCAAGCACGTCGCTCACCTTCTTCTCATTCTCCGCTTTTTGCAAGGATGTCTCTCTTAATTCTGTTGTCCACACTCAAAATGTCAGAAAATCCAAAATGGGAGCTTCAGTCAATCAATCAATGAACCAATCTATCAAAACTTGACTAATAAAGCGCTTTTCTTTCATAAAAAAAAATGCCACACAAAGTGCTTTAAAGACATAAAAACAATGTCCGATGTCATCAATAACATGTCAGCACAGTTGAATGCATGGCTGAGTACGGAGGAGCCGGGGGGTAAAAGCACTATCACTGCACCAGGAGGTCACCAGACCACGGCCACAAGGCGTCCTCACAGCCACGGCCGATATAATCCCTGATGCAGAGGGCGAGCAAAAACAATAAAACATGTAAAATAGTAAGAACCATGAGTAAGAATAAAAGGTAAAATACGATTAAAACACATTATGAAGATAAAAAATACATATATACAGTAAATATTCAATAAATAAATAGAACAAAATATGAATAGCTTCATTAAAAAAATAAAAAAAAATAAAAAAAATAAATATATATATATACAGGTAAAAGCCAGTAAATTAGAATATTTTGAAAAACTTGATTTATTTCAGTAATTGCATTCAAAAGGTGTAACTTGTACATTATATTTATTCATTGCACACAGACTGATGCATTCAAATGTTTATTTCATTTAATTTTGATGATTTGAAGTGGCAACAAATGAAAATCCAAAATTCCGTGTGTCACAAAATTAGAATATTACTTAAGGCTAATACAAAAAAGGGATTTTTAGAAATGTTGGCCAACTGAAAAGTATGAAAATGAAAAATATGAGCATGTACAATACTCAATACTTGGTTGGAGCTCCTTTTGCCTCAATTACTGCGTTAATGCGGCGTGGCATGGAGTCGATGAGTTTCTGGCACTGCTCAGGTGTTATGAGAGCCCAGGTTGCTCTGATAGTGGCCTTCAACTCTTCTGCGTTTTTGGGTCTGGCATTCTGCATCTTCCTTTTCACAATACCCCACAGATTTTCTATGGGGCTAAGGTCAGGGGAGTTGGCGGGCCAATTTAGAACAGAAATACCATGGTCCGTAAACCAGGCACGGGTAGATTTTGCGCTGTGTGCAGGCGCCAAGTCCTGTTGGAACTTGAAATCTCCATCTCTATAGAGCAGGTCAGCAGCAGGAAGCATGAAGTGCTCTAAAACTTGCTGGTAGACGGCTGCGTTGACCCTGGATCTCAGGAAACAGAGTGGACCGACACCAGCAGATGACATGGCACCCCAAACCATCACTGATGGTGGAAACTTTACACTAGACTTCAGGCAACGTGGATCCTGTGCCTCTCCTGTCTTCCTCCAGACTCTGGGACCTCCATTTCCAAAGGAAATACAAAATTTGCTTTCGTCAGAAAACATGACTTTGGACCACTCAGCAGCAGTCCAGCTGGTGTCGGTCCACTCTGTTTCCTGAGATCCAGGGTCAACGCAGCCGTCTACCAGCAAGTTTTAGAGCACTTCATGCTTCCTGCTGCTGACCTGCTCTATGGAGATGGAGATTTCAAGTTCCAACAGGACTTGGCGCCTGCACACAGCGCAAAATCTACCCGTGCCTGGTTTACGGACCATGGTATTTCTGTTCTAAATTGGCCCGCCAACTCCCCTGACCTTAGCCCCATAGAAAATCTGTGGGGTATTGTGAAAAGGAAGATGCAGAATGCCAGACCCAAAAACGCAGAAGAGTTGAAGGCCACTATCAGAGCAACCTGGGCTCTTATAACACCTGAGCAGTGCCAGAAACTCATCAACTCCATGCCACGCCGCATTAACGCAGTAATTGAGGCAAAAGGAGCTCCAACCAAGTATTGAGTATTGTACATGCTCATATTTTTCATTTTCATACTTTTCAGTTGGCCAACATTTCTAAAAATCCCTTTTTTGTATTAGCCTTAAGTAATATTCTAATTTTGTGACACACGGAATTTTGGATTTTCATTTGTTGCCACTTCAAATCATCAAAATTAAATGAAATAAACATTTGAATGCATCAGTCTGTGTGCAATGAATAAATATAATGTACAAGTTACACCTTTTGAATGCAATTACTGAAATAAATCAAGTTTTTCAAAATATTCTAATTTACTGGCTTTTACCTGTATATTCCGATACTGCTACTTTTCTAAATAAAGGGGACCACAAAAAATGTCATTATTGTCTTTATTTGAACAAAAAATGTTAGTGTACATGAAACATATGTTTATTATTGTTATGTAGTCCTTAAATAAAATAGTGAACATACTAGACAACTTGTCTTTTAGTAGTAGGTAAACAAACAAAGACTCCTAATTAGTCTGCAGTAACATATTGTGTCATTTATCATTCTGTTATTTTGTCAACATTATGAGG
>NC_084569.2:40774958-40777458 GCF_033978685.3 Nerophis lumbriciformis | reverse complement strand
CAGCGATACAGTGAGTGGTAAGTAGTCACCAGTAATAAGTAGTCACCATTCCTGGGATTGAGATGAATGACAGCGATACAGTGAGTGGTAAGTAGTCACCAGGAGGTCAGAGTTCATAGCAGACACATTGAGGATAAGGAAAGCCAGCACATTTTGTGCAGCTCCTTACTGCAATATACTTTAAACTGACATGCCTGGACATTTATTTACACTACATCTCTATTTCACAACTGTACATTTATTTACACTACGTCTCTCTTTCACAACTGTACATTTATTTACACTACGTCTCTATTTCACAACTGTATAGCCCTAAATCACAAGTGTCTCAAAGGGCTGCACAAGCCACAACCACATCTTAGGCTCAGATCCCACATCAGGGCAAGAAATATGTACTGTATATGTGTACATATACAGTACATATACATACACATACATATATATATTTATATATACATACATACACACGTATATATATATACATACATAAACATACATACACACATACAGTATGTATATAAATACATATATATATATATATATATATAAACTTATATACACACACGTATATATACATACATAAACATATATACACACATACAGTATATATATATATATATATATATATAACTATATACATACACACACATATATACATACATATACATGTATACACACATATATGTACACATACATATATATATTTATATATACATACATACACACGTATATATACATACATAAACATACATACACACATACAGTATGTATATAAATACATACATATATATATATATAAACTTATATACACACGTATATATACATACATAAACATATATACACACATACAGTATATATATAAAGATATATATATATATATATATATACCTATATACATACACACACATATATACATACATATATATATATACCTATATACATACACACACATATATAGATACATATACATGTATACACACATATATGTACACATACATATATACCGTATTTTCCGCACTATTAGCCGCACCTAAAAACCACAAATTTACTCAAAAGCTGACAGTGCGGCTTATAACCCGGTGCGCTTTATATATGGATTAATATTAAGATTCATTTTCATAAAGTTTCGGTCTCGCAACTACGGTAAACAGCCGCCATCTTTTTTCCCCGTAGAAGAGGAAGTGCTTCTTCTTCTACGCAAGCAACCGCCAAGGTAAGCACCCGCCCCCATAGAACAGGAAGCGCTTCTTCTTCTACTGTAAGCAACCACCCGCCCGCGTAGAAGAAGAAGAAGCGCGCGGATATTACCGTACGTTTCATTTCCTTTGTGTGTTTACATCTGTAAAGACCACAAAATGGCTCCTACTAAGCGACAGGTTTCCGGTTCATGAAAAGACGCAATCTCTCCATCCGCACACGGACTACTATTTCACAGCAACTGCCTAAAGACTTTCAAGAAAAGCTGGCTACTTTCCGTGCATATTGTAAAAACAAGATAGCTGAAAAAAAGATCCGGCCAGAGAACATTATCAACATGGACGAGGTTCCACTGACTTTTGATATTCCTGTGAACCGCACTGTGGATACAACGGGAGCACGTACGGTGAATATTCGCACCACAGGGAATGAGAAGTCATCCTTCACTGTGGTTCTAGCTTGCCATGCTAATGGCCAGAAACTTCCACCCATGGTGATATTCAAAAGGAAGACCTTGCCAAAAGAGACCTTTCCAGCCGGCGTCATCATAAAAGCTAACTCGAAGGGATGGATGGATGAAGAAAAGATGAGCGAGTGGTTAAGGTAAGTTTACGCGAAGAGGCCGGGTGGCTTTTTTCACGCAGCTCCGTCCATGTTGATATACGACTCCATGCGCGCCCACATCACGCTGGTTTTTAATATATTATTAAAGTTTGACTGACCTATCTGACTGTTTTTTTGACATTCCCTTTAGCGCAGTTAGATGCGGCTTACAACACGGGGCGGCTTATAGGTGGACAAAGTTTTGAAATATGCCGTTCATTGAAGGCGTGGCTTATAACCCAGGGCGGCTTATGGTGCGGAAAATACGGTACTCCGGAGAGACTTATACTCCGAAAAATACAGTACCTCTCGATGTGGCCTGAATCTGACGCCAAAAGATCAGATTTGAATCAGTTTGGAGCGTTTAGACTGGCAAAAAAAAATATCCAAACTGTGTCACTTGAGGGCCAAAATACCTGATTAGGTGTCTGGTGTAAACGGAGCCTAACAGGTAAGTGAAAACATAACAACAAAAAATGCCTACTGTGTGTTGGTGTCTTGACAGATTTTGTATAAAGACAGAATTTGCATCCCTGCTTTAGGAGCACTTGCATTCAGAGGAGGAGCTACACTTCCATGGTTAGATATCAGTTCAAAATAAATAAATATCCGAACTGTGTCACTTGAGGGCCACAAAACCTGATTAGGTGTCTGGTGTAAACGGAGCCTAACAGGTACCGTATTTTCCGCACCATAAGCC